>NC_079517.1:22957451-22959032 GCF_000801105.2 Raphanus sativus | reverse complement strand
TTGATGATTCTTATCAAACCAGAAGGAACCAAGATGTAAGAAGCTTGATTTGAAACCATTAATCTGTATAGAATCCCTAGGAAGTTGAATAAATCTCATAGGATTATGAGGAAGAAGCTATCCCACTTTTCATTAAGATGATTCCATATTAGCATGTTCGGACATATACCAATATCTTGATGATTCATATCAAACCAGAAGGAACCAAGATGTAAGAAGCTTGATTTGAAACCATTAATCAGTATATTATACCCAGGAAGATGAATAAATCTCATAGGAGTTATGGGGAAGAAGCTATCCCACTTTCTATTCAGATGATTCCAAATTAGCGTGTTCGGACATATGCCAATATCTTGATGATTCTTATCAAACCAGGATAAACCAAGATGTAAGAAACTTTATTTGAAACCATTAATCAGTATTGAATGACCAGGAAATTGAATAAATCTTATAGGAGTTATGAGGAAGAAGCTATCACACTTTCTATTCAGATGATTCCAAATTAGCCTGTTCGGACATATGTCAATATCTTGATGATTCTTATCAAACCAGGATGAACCAAGATGAAAGAAGCTTGATTTGAAATCAATAATCAGTGTAGAATGACCAGGAAGTTAAATAAATTTCATAGGAATTATGAGGAAGAAACTATCCCAGATTAGCATGTTCGGACATATGGCAATATCTTGATGATTCTTGTCAGACAAGGATGAACCAAGATGTAAGAATCTTGATTTGAAATCATTAATCATAATAGAATTACCAGGAAGCTGAATAAATCTCATAAGAGTTATTAAGAAGAAGATATCCCACTTTATATTCAGATGATTCCAGATTAGCATGTTCGGACATATGTCAATATCTTGATCATTCTTATCAAACCACAAGGAACCAAGATGTAAGAAGCTTGATTTGAAACTATTAATCGGTATAGAATAACCAGGAAGTTGAATATATCTCATAGGAGTTATGAGGAAGAAGCTATCTCACTTTCTATTCAGATGATTCCAGATTAGCCAGTTCGGACATATGGCAATATCTTCATCATTCTTATCAAACCAGAAGGAACAAAGATGTAAGAAGGTTGATTTGAAAAAGTTAATGAGTATAGAATCACCAGGAAGTTGAATAAATCTCATAGGAGTTATGAGGAAGAAGATATCCCACTTTCTATTCAGATGATTCAAGATTACCCCGGTGGACATATGGAAATATCTTGATGATTTTTATCAAACCAGGATGAACCAAGATGTAAAAAGCTTGATTTGAAACCATTAATCAGTATATTATCCCCAAGAAGTTGAATAAATCTCATAGGAGTTATGAGAAAGAAGCTATCCCACTTTTCATTCAGATGATTCCAGATTAGCATGTTCGGACATATAGCAATATCTTGATGATTCATATCAAACCCGAAGGAACCAAGATGTAAGAAGCTTTATTTGAAACCATTAATAAGTTTAGAAAGACCAGAATTAAATCTTATAGGAGTTATGAGGAAGAAGCTATCCCACTTTCTATTCAGATGATTCCAGATTATCCTGTTCGGACATATGGCAATATCTTCATGATTCTTATCAA
>NC_079517.1:22918935-22957351 GCF_000801105.2 Raphanus sativus | reverse complement strand
ATACTGATTAATGGTTTCAAATCAAGCTTCTTACATCTTGGTTCCTTCTGGTTTGATAAGAATCATCAAGATATTGCCATATGTCCGAACATGCTAATCCGGAATCATCTGAATAGAAAGTGGGATATCTTCTTCCTCATAACTCTTATGAGATTTATTCAGCTTCTTGGTAATTCTATTATGATTAATGATTTCTAATCAAGCTTCTTACATCTTGGTTCATCCTTTTCTGATAAAAATCATCAAGATATTGCCATATGTCCGAACATGCCAATCTGGAATCATCTGAATAAAAAGTGGGATAGTTTCTTCCTCATAAATCCTATGAAATTTATTTAACTTCCTGGTCATCCTACACTGATTAATGATTTCAAATCAAGCTTCTTTCATCTTGGTTCATCCTGGTTTGATAAGAATCATCAAGATATTGCCATATGTCCGAACATGCTAATTTGGAATCATCTGAATAGAAAGTGGGATAGCTTCTTCCTCATAACTCCTATGAGATTTATTCATCTTCCTAAGTATAATATACTGATTAATGGTTTCAAATCAAGCTTCTTACATCTTGGTTTCTTCTCGTTTGATATGAATCATCAAGATATTGGTATATGTCCGAACAGGCTAATATGGAATCATCTGAATGAAAAGTGGGATAGCTTCTTCCTTATAATACTGTGATGTCTATTCAACTTCCTGGGGATAATATACTGATTAATGGTTTCAAATCAAGCTTCTTACATCTTGGTTCATCCTGGTTTGATAAGAATCATCAAGATATTGCCATATGTCTGAACAGGCTAATCTGGAATCATCTGAATAGAAAGTGGGATAGCTTATTCCTCACAACTCCTATGAAATTTATTCATCTTCCTTGTCATTCTACACTTATTAATGGTTTCAATTCAAGCTTCTTACATCTTGGTTCCTTCTGGTTTGATATGAATCATCAAGATATTGCTATATGTCCGAACAGGCTAATCTGGAATCATCTGAATGAAAAGTGGGATTGCTTCTTCCTCATAACTCCTATGAGATTTATTCAACTTCCTGGGGATACTATACTGATTAATTGTTTTAAATCAAGCTTCTTACATCTTGGTTCATCCTGGTTTGATAAGAATCATGAAGATATTACCATATGTCCGAACATGGTAATTCGGAATCATCTGAATAGAATGTGGGATAGCTTCTTCCTCATAACTCCTATGAGATTTATTTAACTTCCTGGTCATTCTACACTTATTAATGATTTCAAATCAAGCTTCTGACATCTTGGTTCCTTCTGGTTTGATATGAATCATCGAGATATTGTTATATGTCCGAACGGGCTAATCTGGAATTATCTGATTGAAAAGTGGGATAGCTTCTTCCTCATAACTCCTATGAGATTTATTCAACTTACTAGGGATAATATACTGATTAATTGTTTCAAATCGAGCTTCTTACATCTTGGTTCCTTCTTGATTGATAAGAATCATGAAGATATTACCATATGTCCGAATATAGTAATCTGGAATCATTGAATAGAAAGTGGGATAGCTTCTTCCTCATAACTCCAATGAGATTTATTAAACATCCTGGTCAACCTATACTGATTAATGTTTTCAAATCAAGCTTCTACATCTTGGTTCATCCTGGTTTGATTAGAATCATAAAGATATTACCATATGTCCGAACAGGGTAATCTTGAATCATTTGAATAAAAAGTGGGATATCTTCTTCCTCATAACTCCTATGAGATTTATTCAACTTCCTGGTGATTCTATACTGATTAACGTTTTCAAATCAACCTTCTTACATCTTTGTTCCTCCTTGTTTGATAAGAATGATGAAGATATTGCCATATGTCTGCACTGGCTCATCTGGAATCATCTGAATAGAAAGTGGGATAGCTTCTACCTCATAACTTCGATGAGAGTTATTCAACTTCCTTGTTATTCTATACTGATTAATGGTTTCAAATCAAGCTTCTTACATCTTGGTTCCTTCTGGTTTGATAAGAATCATCAAGATATTGCCATATGTCCGAACATGCTAATCCGGAATCATCTGAATAGAAAGTGGGATATCTTCTTCCTCATAACTCTTATGAGATTTATTCAGCTTCTTGGTAATTCTATTATGATTAATGATTTCTAATCAAGCTTCTTACATCTTGGTTCATCCTTTTCTGATAAAAATCATCAAGATATTGCCATATGTCCGAACATGCCAATCTGGAATCATCTGAATAAAAAGTGGGATAGTTTCTTCCTCATAAATCCTATGAAATTTATTTAACTTCCTGGTCATCCTACACTGATTAATGATTTCAAATCAAGCTTCTTTCATCTTGGTTCATCCTGGTTTGATAAGAATCATCAAGATATTGCCATATGTCCGAACATGCTAATTTGGAATCATCTGAATAGAAAGTAAGATAGCTTCTTCCTCATAACTCCTATGAGATTTATTTAACTTCCTGGTTATTCTACACTTATTAATGGTTTCAATTCAAGCTTCTTACATCTTGGTTCCTTCTTGTTTGATATGATTCATCAAGATATTGCTATATGTCCGAACAGGCTAATTTGGAATCATCTGAATAAAAACTGGGAGAGCTTCTTCCTCATAACTCCTATGAGATTTTTTCAACTTCCTGGTCATTCTATACTGATTAATGGTTTCAAATAAAGTTTCTTATATCTTGGTTTATCCTGCTTTGATAAGAATCATCAAGATATTGGCATATGTACGAATAGGCTAATTTGGAATCATCTGAATAGATAGTGGGATAGCTTCTTCCTCATAATTCCTATGAGATTTATTCAACTTCCTGGATATAATATACTGATTAATGGTTTTAAATCAAGCTTTTTACATCTTGGTTCCTTCTGGTTTGATATGAATCATCAAGATATTGGTATATGTCCGAACAGGCTAATATGGAATCATCTGAATGAAAAGTGGGATAGCTTTTTCCTCATAATCCTATGAGATTTATTCAACATCCTGGGGATATATACTGATTAATGGTTTCAAATCAAGCTTCTTACTTCTTGGTTCATCCTGGTTTGATAAGAATCATGAAGATATTACCATATGTCCGAACATGGTAATTTGGAATCATCTGAATAGAAAGTGGGATAGCTTCTTCCTCATAACTCCAACGAGATTTATTCAAATTCATGGTTATTCTATACTGATTAATGGTTTCAAATCAAGCTTCTTACATCCTGGTTCCTTCTGGTTTGATAAGAATCATCAAGATATTGCCATATGTTCGAACAGGCTAATCTGGAATCATCTGAATAGAAAGCGGGATATCTTCTTCCTCATAACTCCTATGAGATTTATACAACTTCCTGGTAATTCTATTGTGATTAATGATTTCAAATCAAGCTTCTTACATCTTGGTTCATCCTGGTTTGATAAGAATCATCAAGATATTGCCATATGTCCGAACAGGCTAATCTGGGATCATCTGAATAGAAAGTGGGATGTGTTCTTCCTCATAACTCCTATGAGATTTATTCAACTTCCTGGTTATTTTATACTGATTAATGGTTTCAAATCAAGCTTCTTACACTTGGTTCCTTCTGGTTTGATATGAATCATCAAGATATTGCTATATGTCCGAACAGGCTAATATGGAATCATCTTAATGAAAAGTGGGATAGCTTCTTCCTCATAACTCCTATGAGATTTATTCAACTTCCTGGGGATAATATACTGATTAATGGTTTCAAATCAAGCTTCTTACATCTTGGTTTCTTCTGGTTTTATAAGAATCATGAAGATATTGCCATATGTCCGAACATGTTAATCTGGAATCATCTGAATAGAAAGTGTGATAGCTTCTTCCTCATAACTCCTATGAGATTTATTCAACTTCCGGGTCATTCTATACTGATTAATGGATTCAAATCAAGCTTCTTACATCTTGGTTCATCCTGGCTTGATAAGAATCGTGAAGACATTATCATATGCCCGAACAGGCTAATCTGGAATCATCTGAATAGAAATTGGGATAACTTCTTCCTCATAAATCCTATGAGATTTATTCAACTTCCTGGTCATTCTACACTTATTAATGGTTTCAAATCAAGATTCTTTCATCTTGGTTCATCCTGGTTTGATAAGAATCATGAAGATATTGCCATATGTCCGAACAGGCTAATCTGGAATCATCTGAATAGAAAGTGGGATTGCTTCTTCCTCATAACTCCTATGAGATTTATTCAACTTCCTGGTTATTCTATACTGATTAATGGTTTCAAATCAAGCTTCTTACATCTTGGTTCCTTCTGGTTTGATAATAATCATGAAGATATTACCATATGTCCGAACAGGGTAATCTGGAATCATCTGAATAGAAAGTGGGATATCTTCTCCTCAATACTCCTATGAGATTTATTCAACTTCCTGGTAATTCTATACTGATTAATGATTTCAAATCAAGCTTCCTACATCTTGGTTCATCCTGGTTTGATAAGAATCATCAAGATATTGCCATATGTCCGAACAGGCTAATTTGGACTCATCTGAATAGAAAGTTGGATAGCTTCTTCCTCATAATTTCTATGAGATTTATTTAACTTTCTGGTCATTCTGCACTGATTAATGGTTTCAAATCAAGCTTCTTACATCTTGGTTCATCCTGGTTTGATAATAATCATGAAGATATTACCATATGTCCAAAAAGGGTAATCTGAAATCATCTGAATAGAAAGTGGGATAGCTTCTTCCTCATAACTCCTATGAGATTTATTCAACTTCCTAGGGATAATATACTGATTAATGGTTTCAAATCAAGCTTCTTACATCTTGGTTCCTTCTGGTTTGATAAGAATCATGAAGATATTATCATATGTCCGAACAGGGTAATCTGGAATCATCTGAATAGAAATTGGGATAGCTTCTTCCTCATAACTCCTATGATATTTATTTAACTTCCTGGGGATAATATACTGATTAATGCTTTCAAATCAAGCTTCTTACCTCTTTGTTCCTTCTGGTTTGATAAGAATCATGAAGATATTACCATATGTCCGAACATGCTAATCTGGAATCATCTGAATAGAAAGTGGGATTGCTTCTTTCTCATAACTCCTATGAGATATATTCATCTTCCTGGGGATAATATAATTGATTAATGGTTTCAAATCAATCTTCTTATATCTTGGTTCATCCTGATTTGATAAGAATCATGAAGATATTACCATAAGTCCGAACAGGGTAATCTGGAATCATCTGAATAGAAAGTGGGAGAGCTTCTTCCTCATAACTCCTATGAGATTTATTAAACTTCCTGGTGATTCTATACGATATAATAGTTTCAAATCAAGCTTCTTACATATTGGTTTCTTCTGGTTTGATATGAATCATAAAGATATTACCATATGTCCGAACACGCTAATATGGAATCATCTGAATGAAAAGTGGTTAACTTCTTGATACTTGCTCAAATTACCCTATAGCAATATTACTCTCATCAAAAGGGGTCAATTGTAGTACTTAGGGATCGAATCCACACGGACCTGAGGAATCAAAAGATCTTATTGTAACTAAGTTAGGCTAAAGATTTGTTATTTGTGTAGTAAATAAAAATAACAAGGAATTGGTTTGAGCAGGCATATTACTCAATATGATTGGATGGGTTAACTAGTATGATTTAAAAGAGTTAGTTCTAAGGTTGCTATTCAGGTTATCAGGATT
The DNA here is from genome assembly GCF_000801105.2 of Raphanus sativus. NCBI lineage: Eukaryota > Viridiplantae > Streptophyta > Magnoliopsida > Brassicales > Brassicaceae > Raphanus > Raphanus sativus. Next base: position 22,951,651 of record NC_079517.1, on the reverse strand, counting down.
ATAGAGGTATGATTCCTATTTGAGATGCTTGCATGATATTTAAGAACCCAACTAAACAATAACCCAATTGTCGTTGCGACCATCTATTACTAGAACCGATGAACACACCCAGGCGGGTCATAGATTAGGATATCGATCGATATGCCTATGCATGTATCGATCGACTTGCTGTCGCATGTATCAATCGATATGCTGTCACATGTATCGATTGTCATTTATCCTGCGTCTATCGATCGATCACTCTATAGGGTATCGATCGATGCGCTACTAGCAAGCTTTACCGATCGTAGGTTGAATACAGTTCACCAAACAATCACCCAGTCAGCTGTCGCTTGTTACAGATGAGTTGCTGGTTCTAAGAAGATATATCCAAGGATTGTATCTTTGTATTCATGTGTAGGTTAGCTAGTCCTACACAAGCATTAAGTATGATCTTCAAAGATGAATATCACATGCTCAGGTAATCATATTTTTGGCTAATCCCTCATACCTATTTGAACCTCAAATCTAACAAGGGTGTTTACTCAGACATAGCTAAGCAACACATAGACAAGATCATAAAAAGCTCTGTAAATAGAATAGATAAATAAATGGTGTTCAAGAATGCTCTCAGATTTGACAACTCTCTCTCTCTCACCAAAACTATGAAACTAGAAACTATCTTTGAAAAACCGTTGTCTGCCAAAACACATAGGCAAGACATAAATAGTAGAATAATTGGGTTAAAACACCTAAGGGGCATTATGGTAAATAGACGGTATCTTGGCCTTCAAGTCGGCTATGACCAAATATGGGCTTCTGCGGCTGAGTGTCGATCGATAGTACTGAGTGTACATCGATCGAAGCGCTTCTCTCATTGTCGACATCGAATGGTCGATTTGGTCCTTCTCGGGTAAAATCTCTAAAGTGCTCCAAAATGCTCCAAAATCATCATCTTTCTTCCATTAGCTCCTGTACCTATAAATATGTAATAAAGACCCTAGAATGGATATAATATATCCAGAAATACCAATATACCATGCCTAAAAGTGGGTCAAAATCATGGTATATCAACTCCGCCAGACTTAACCTTTTGCTTGTCTTCAAGCAAAAACAACTCGTTGTCTTGGAAAAGGTTTGAAAACAGCAGGGACTCAATATGTCTATCATTAAAATCATATCTCTCTAGTTGTGCAATCCAAATAATAGACATCCTAATCACAAAAGTGCACTATACATTATCCTAGTCTAGCAACTAAATTCTCCTAGCCAGCAACTTAACCAATCATGTCTAAAAGTTCCTCTACTAAACCTCATTTCTTGCATAAAATAAAAGTGTAGCTTTACCTTGGGAGTATCGATCACAGGACACATGGATTCAACTCAAACAAGTTTCTGAACACACATGCAGTCTTCTCTGATTTCTTTCTCCCTTCTTCTCTCTTCTCTGAATCTCTTATTAGTTTCAATTTCAATGAATTTCGATGCTGATTCAGACCATCTAGTTCATCTCATTGACATTATTGCAATTGTAATTCATACATTTTTGACAAAGTGTAGTGAATAATGACGTCACAGGTAATTTACATATCCCTCGTTTCCACAATATGTGATCATCCTTGAGATTTAGAATAATGGGGTCGCATGTAATTTACCTATTCCTCTGCCTCTCAAGAAATCATATCAATCTTTTTTTTTTTTTTTTTTAAGATCTGAGATGCCGAAGAGAGAGAAGGAAGGAAACCAGAAACACACATGCTTTTTACCTTCCAGACTTGTAAGAGGATTCCGATCCTGTGTATACCAAGCCCCAAGACAAGCAGGTGATGTCAGTATTAGGTTGGAGGTCAGCTTTCGTTCCTTCAAACAATCTCAGTAAGTGCAAACATAGTAGACAAGTTGATCCACTTTAGTGTTGGGGTCGAAATCGGACAAGGCAAAGTTGGCATCCAAATTTCCGTTAAAAATTATTAACTTAAGAATTTCTATATTTTCAAGAAAGGAAAACTTATACGAAAAACTTGCGGAAAAATCTTGTTTTAAAACAACGATATTTTAAAACAACGATTTCTTAATCAACGATTTAAGAAATCAACAATACTTAAAACAACGATTTCTTAATAAACGATTTAAGAAATCAACGATACGATATTATCGAAGGTCCAAACATCCTAAAAGCATCGTAGCATCGCAATGGTTTCGGACGCTTGGACGATGGATTTCAGTCCACGGCCGCGACCGGGTCACGAACAAGAGCTTTATTGCTATAGCGATCGGATCACGAGATCACGCTCGGTCGCTAAAGCGACCGAGTTTGATTACAGCTCGGTCGCTATAGCGACCGAGCTCCGAACACAGCTAGCGACCGAGCATTCGTACATCGATCATTTTCCGAAACGTCCGAAGTCTTCCGAAACGACGATACGACGTAAAACTATGCACTCTCGACTATCCATATAACAATCCTCCGCAAGCCACAGCTAACCATTTCTCGATTTCTCGATCAAATGGGATCATCCGTTCGGTTTACAATGTGGAAACTTAACTTTATCGGAGAAATCTTAACAAACGTCTCGAATCAAAAGACGGCCAAAGGGTCCTAAATTTGATTTGAGGCCCACTTACGAATTTATTATAATCCCATAAATCTTATGACGGTTTATGCTTGGAGGATAAACATCAGTTTCCGCGGATAAATGGAAACTTTCCGCAGATAATCATGAAGATCGGAAAAATGGAATATTTCCATTTTTCGGACTATGACGGCTTAAGGGCAAACGAGGAAGGCATAAACCGACCTAGGAGGGAGTATATAAGGAGTTCAAGGCGAGAGGCATATAGAGAGGTTTTTCAGAGCAAACTAGCACTTAGAGCGATTTTAGGAATTTTTCTGTTTTTGGTTATCTCGAGCTGCGACTCAATTAGGGTTTAGACGCCTTTGGGTATTAGACTAGGGATCTCGCCGACAGCTCTCGTAGCCAAAGTGCTCTTACCTTGTTGTAACGCTCATACGCAGATTCGGAATAAATCCTTCTTTCGCACTTTCTTTATGATTTCTTATTTTTATTCTCGTTATTTTCATGTTCTGATTGCTTGGCGTGTGGTTTCTCAGAAATCCGGGACCTCTGGGAAATTAGAGTTTTCTTACTTTCCTAAAATATACGATTCATTGACGGTGTGAATTTCGGTTCCCACATTTAGTATCTCTACCACTTCTGTAATCAGTAAATCTAAAATCGGTCTAGAAAACGATATCAATAATATAAATAATATCATTGTCCCCTTCTTGACTCAATAAAATTTTTTTGAAAATATTTTTAATAAAATCTCAAAATAATACGAAATCATTAGGAAATCCTCCAGACTTAAATTACACTGTCCCCAGTGTAAAACAGTCGGAGTTTATAAAAAATCATAAGTATAATTAATGAATTTAACAAGTTAGAATGTTATACCTGACTGATACCATATCGATCGATGTAGATGAAAGATTGTCGATCGTGGCGGAGTTAGTGACGTCGATCGATGTCGACTTGGTCGTGTCGGTCGATAGAGAAGGTAAACGTCTACTCGGTTTTTTATTGACCTGCATAAAATAAATATGAAAATAAGTAATAAAAATCAAAATTAATAATAAAAATAGCTAATAGTGGGTTGCCTCCCACTCAGCGCTTTGTTAAAGTCATTTAGCTTGACTTTGGAGGTGAGTGACTTAGTTGTGGTAGGAGCAGTTGTTTGCTTGTTGGCAAACATCTCCTTCTTCTGTGGACTGAGTAGCAGTGAGGCTTCTTGTGGCATCATCTAATCTAGTCCATCTCTGGTGCATATCCGCTATGTCTTTTTAATGACTTGTAACCTCTCTTCTAAATCTCCCATGTTGAACTGATGATGTTGGTAATCATGCGTTGAATGTTTGGTCAGTTCTTCATGTTGTGTGGGTAGCACACCATCCATTCTTGCTGTATGTCGGACTCCTGGTGTATCAATATCGAGCAATGTGGGTTTCCTGGCATCGATCGCTGTCCAAGTACCATCGCGGTTCCATACATATATCATATTATCGGTCGATTCGGTTTTACTTGCGTCGATCGATTCTGAATTCTGACGTTGATACTCAAGAATTATCTGAATAGCTAGTACTTCTTTCTTCAGTAGACCAGTGGCCAAGCATAAGTTGGTTACTCTGTCGTTGATAGGATTGTTAATGTCATCACATCGCTTGTTGAACCTCTCCTCCATGGTATCCATAGCTGCATATAGTTCTTTTTTTATTTGATCAACCTCTGCTGTAGTGTATGTAGTAGGCGCTGGTGGTTGCTCGGCATCGATCAATGAAACAGTTACCTGATCGATCGGTGTCGGATGGTCAGCATCGAGCGACATGAGGTTTTGAGTCGGTCGATTTCCATGTGGAAGGTTGAGGTGCAAGTTGTCTCTGCATATCTGCAATCTCATTCTCCAAATTATCTGTTTTTGACTTAAGGGTAGAGATGTTGCACTCGAAAGGATAGTAGAATTTATCAAATCCCTTGTAGAAGTCAGATGTTTTATCTAGTTGATGTAGATCCATAATGGGTGAGAACTCCTTGTTGATTTGTAGTGGGTGCTTCCTTATGGTTCTCTTCATGTTCTTCCTCGTGTTGGGAAGGTGTAGTAGCTTCTAGGGAAAAGATGGGATAGCAGTGTGATGTTAATCCATTGTGCTCGGTAGAAACTTCCGTATCGATCGATGCACATCGAGATGTGTCGATCGATTTCCAGTGGTTTGATCGCAAGACCGGTTTGTGATTGGTGCCTTTCTTGAAGTTGGTTGCATGTGGTGGTTGGATGAAAGGGTGGAGGAAATTTTGGGTGGGTACTTCATCTGTTCGAAGGAAAGAGTATTCGATCTATCTTTCTTTCCAGTAGTCTTCATCATACTCATCTTCTCTTGTGTTCATTGTAGGGTGATGCACGACTTGGTTGTATGTGTATGAGATGTTTCTGTTGTAATTCTCATCATACTCCTCTTCTTTTTTCCCTTATGTCCCTTATGTATTCCTCATCATACTCCTCATTATACTCTTCATCCTTTTCCCAAAGATGTTTCTCATTGTACTCTTCTTCATGGTTGTCCACTGCATATGTAGGCACGTAGTGGTCTGGTTCCCAACTCCCAACTGAATAGTCACCGGAAAAGTGATCAACTTCGTACATAGGTGTACTATCAATCGATGTGGAGTGAAATCTGTTGCCTGAATCGATCGATGTAATGACTGACTGGTCGATCGATGGCTGGTTAGCTGTGTCGATCGATGACTCGGTAGGGCTGTCGATCGATTCCGAGTAATCTGTTTTGTACTCGACTTCACAGTAGCAATGTGATACGAGTTTGGCTTCTTTGGAGGTTGGTTACTGGACGTCTGTGGCCGGACAATCTTACCTGGATCATAGTAAATCTTTGGGTTGATCAGGGTCAAGCACATCTTGTTAGTTTGTAGATCACAAACAGCTCCAACTGTGTCTAAGAATCTTCTTCCAAGTAGTATAGAAGAATTCCAATTTAACTTTATGTCTAAGACATGGAAGTCAACTGGAACTAGGGCATTGTCAATCTGTACCTCAAAGTCTTTGGTAACTCCCAATGAACTCTTCCTTGAACAGTCTACAAAGCAAAAGAATTCCTTTATAGGTTCAATCTTCAGACCTAGATGATCTGCTATAACCTTTGGTATGATGCTGGCTGATGCTCCAGTATCACATAGTGCCCTAGTGATTTCGATGCCCTTGATGCGGCATGGAATAATAAATTCCCCTGGGTCACTCTTCTTCTTCAAGGTAATCTTGTTCTTCAGCTCATCCTTGACTTGGTTGAACATCTTCTCAATATCAGCCTCTGTAACTCTAGTCTCTCTGAAGAACATCCACAATCTATGTGTGAAGTAAGCTTCTTCAAAGGGTCTGTCAATAGGAACCTTCAAGACGCTCTTCTTGAAATTTTCCAACTCTGTAGGGTTAGCCTCTCTTTTAAGATGCTTGGGAACCTTCTCTTTCCTTTTTCTTATGGTTCTCCTTGCACTTCCCTTTTCTATCTCCATGGGCTCTGATGTATCCTCAACCCCTTCTGATTGGTTATCTGAAGGTTTGGTCGGGGTTTGAGTGCATTGATCTTGGTTATCTCGATCTTTGGTAGTTGCACTCTCGGTTTAGGAACTTCGCATCGATCGATGACAGTATTGTCATGTCGATCGATGGGGATGGCAGTAAGGGGATCGATTTCTTCGTCTTCGGATCGATCGTCGAAAGGGTGGAGTGGGTTCGGGTATTTCTCTGCGAATTCTTCATGCGTGATTATCCAAACTGGGTTGCTTGTAACCGTAGATCTGATGGACTATGTCGATCGATTTTGTACCTTGAACATCGAACGATAGTCTTCTTCCCACGTCGATTGATCACGTTCATCTTCTATCGATCGATGGGTGTCAATATGCATAGCATCGCCGGCTCCAACAACCTTCTTATAGGGGTTCCCATATTCATCCACTACATAGAAATCTTCTACCACAATAGCATTGATGTGGTGTCTTATGAGATTTTCTTCTCTGGCTTTGATGAAGGCTTCTTGTCTCTTGATATCTTCAGAAGTCTGAACCACTTGTATCTCCAATTTCTTCACATAAGTGCTCAAAGTGTCGAACTTGGAGATCAAACTGTTGTACACAGTATCTATCTTCCCATTGAAATCCACTGTGAGCAGTTGACCCTCTAGAACTGAGTCAAGCATAGTTCCAAACTTGCTCTCTTGAGTAGGTGGTGGTGGATTCTGGTAGAAGGAATTTGCGAGGTTCTTGTTGCTGCTGAAGTTTTTGTTGCTGAAAGGCTTCTGGTACTGTGAATTCTGGTTGAAGTTGCTTCTCTGACTGTTGCCATAGAAATTTCTGTTCTGGTTCTGATTCCCATATATCTGGAATCCTCCTATGTAATTCACATCCTCTTCCTCATCAGTCTCAATGATTTCCACATCTTCAGCAAAATTGACTTGCTTCTTAAAGCTGTTTGGCTTGATTTTCATCTCGTCCATCTGCTCTATTCCTAAAGCATTGGCTGCTTTTCTCCTTTCGTAGTCAGTGTTCTTGGTACTGTTGCTAGTTGCCAAGTTTTCGATAAGTCTCACTGCCTCTTCTGGATTCCTGGTGTTGAAGTTTCCTTCACTAGTTGTGTCTAGAGCTGTCTGGTAGATCAGATCTAAGCCTCTGAACAAAGTGCTTAGTAGCGTCTTGAATCGGACCCAACAGCGTCTGAAAGGTTCTGCAGGCTTCTGTTTGAATGTAGCAATCTTAGTCCTCAAGTCTTCTGCGTGTGCTTCATCAAAGCAGTTGATCAAGAAAGCATTCTTGATTTCATTCCAGGAAGTAAGAGATCCTGGTGATAGTTGCTTAAGCCATTGCAAAGCTTCTCCAGTAAGAGAGTTCTTGAAAAGCTTGCAAAGTAGGTAGTCAGCAGGTATTCCATTGGCTTTGATAACTGATATGAGATCCTCGTACCTCTCTAGATGGTCCATATGATGCTCGTTAGGTGATCCACTGTAGGGTATATGTCGTACAAGTGTGTAGTAGATAGGCTTCACCTCAAAATCTGTCCTCTGAATCTCTGGAGGGCGGATTGCAGATCTGTTGGCATAGTATTGATCTGGACGGTTGTAGTCAGCCAGTGATCTGTTTCTGGTGGCCTCGTCTGCAGCTTGAGCAGCAGCTGCAGCAGCTTCAGCTTCTATATCAGGGATTGCGATCCCCTGATCATTAATCTTTTGACCTGCTGCATTACGCAGGTGACCATCTTGGTCATGCAGGTTTCCATGTTCGTCCGCTCGGAGTATCAAAGTCGCGACCATGTTCTCAGTATCGATCGATGTGCGAGATGCAGTATCGGTCGATGTCGGATGAAAGATGTGAGTCGATGGGTACTGAAAAGTATCGGTCGATGTGGAAGGAAAAGTATCGATCGATGTCAGTGAATTGGTATCGGTCGGCAGTGACTGAACCTCGGTAGACGGTTGGCGGTGGAAGTCGGTCGATGCACATTTAGGTGTATCGATCGATGCGGAACGTATCTGTTTGCGGATTGAACATTCCAAAGCAGCGAGGTTGGCATACAATAATTCCTTGTTTTCCTTGCTTCTGGTTATGCTGGGCATACACCTGAAAAGAAAAATAAGAAAAATTTATCAGTTGACAAAATTAACTAAAAAGAAAAACCTAAACTTAAATAAAATCTAATGACGATCAAAGCTCCCCTGCAACGGCGCCAAATTTGATACTTGCTCAAATTACCCTATAGCAATATTACTCTCATCAAAAGAGGTCAATTGTAGTACTTAGGGATCGAATCCACAAGGAGCTGAGGAATCAAAAGATATTATTGTAACTAAGCTAGGCTAAAGATTTGTTATTAGTGCAGTAATAAAAGTAACAAGGAATTGGTTTGAGCAGGACAATTACTCAAGATGATTGGATGGGTTAACTAGTATGATTTAAAAGAGTTAGATCTAAAGTTGCTATTCAGGTTATCAGGATTATAGAGGTATGATTCCTATTTGAGATGCTTGCATTATATTTAAAAACCCAACTAAACAATAGCCCAACTGTCGTTGCGACCATCTATTACTAGAACCGATGAACACGCCCAGGCAGGTCATAGATTAGGATATCGATCGATATGCCTATGCATGTATCGATCGACTTGCTGTCGCATGTATCGATCGATATGCTGTCGTATGTATCGATTTTCATTTATCCTGCGTCTATCGATTGATCACTCAGTAGGAGTATCGATCGATGCACCACTAGCAAGCTTTACCGATCGTAGGTTGAATACAGTTCACCAAACAATCACCCAATCAGCTGTCCTTGTTCCAGATGAGTTGCTGGCTCTATGAAGATAGATCCACTGATTGTATCTTTGTATTCATGTGTAGGTTAGCTACTTCTACACAAGCATTAAGTATGATCTTCAAAGATGAATATCACATGCTCTGGTAATCATATTTTGGGCTAATCCCTCATACCTATTTGAACCTCAAATCTAACAAGGGTGTTTACTCAGACATAGCTAAGCAACACATAGACAAGATCATAAAAAGCTCTGTAAATAGAATAGATAAATAAATGGTGTTCAAGAATGCTCTCAGATTTGACAACTCTCTCTCTCACCAAAACTATGAAACTAGAAACTATCTTAGAAAAACCGTTGTCTGCCAAAACACATAGGCAAGACATAAATAGTAGAATAATTAGGTTAAAACACGTCAGGAGCATTATGGTAAATAGATAGTGTCTTGGGCTTCAAGTCGGCTGTGACCAAATGTGGATTTCTGCGGCTGAGTGTCGATCGATAGTACTGAGTGTACATGGATCGACGCGCTTCTCTCATTGTCAACCTCGAATGGTCGATTTGGTCTTTCTCGGGTAAAATCTCTAAAGTGCTCCAAAATACTCCAAAATCATCATATTTCTTCCATTAGCTCATGCACCTATAAATATGTAATAAAGACCCCATAATGGATAGAATATATCCAAAAATACCAATATACCATGCCTAAAAGTGGGTCAAAATCATGGTATATCACTTCTTCCTCATAACTCCTATGAGATTTATTCAACTTCCTGGAGATAATATATTGATTAATGGTTTCAAATCAAGCTTCTTACATCTTGGTTCATCCTGGTTTGATAAGAATCATGAAGATATTACCATATGTCTAAACATGGTAATCTGGAATCATCTGAAATAGAAAGTGGGATAGCTTCTTCCTCATAACTCCTATGAGATTTATTCAACTTTCTGGTGATTCTATCTTGATTAATGGTTTCAAATCTAGCTTCTTACATCTTAGTTCCTTCTGGTTTGATAATAATCATGAAGATATTTCCATATGTCAGAACAGGCTAATCTGGAATCATCTAAATAGAAAGTGGGATAGCTTCTTCCTCATAACTCCTATGAGATTTATTCAAATTCCTAGTTATTCTATACTGATTAATTGATTCAAATCAAGCTTCATACATCTTGGTTCATCCTGGTTTGATAAGAATCATGAAGATATTACCATATGTCCGAACAGAGTAATCTGGAATCATCTGAATTGAAGTGGGATAGCTTCTTCCTAATAACTCCAATGAGATTTATTCAACTTCCTGGGGATAATATACTGATTAAAGGTTTCAAATCAAGCTTCTTACATCTTTGTTCCTTCTGGTTTGATAATAATCATGAAGATATTACCATATGTCCGAACATGCTAATCTGGAATCATCTGAATTGAAAGTCAAATAGCTTCTTTCTCATAACTCCTATGAGATTTATTCAACTTCCTGGGGATAATATACTGATTAAAGGTTGCAAATCAAGCTTATTACATCTTGGTTCCTTCTGGTTTGATAATAATCATGAAGATATTACCATATGTCCGAACATGCTAATCTGGAATCATCTGAATAGAAAGTGAAATAGCTTCTTTCTCATAACTCATGAGATTTATTCAACTTCCTGGGGATAATATACTGATTAATGGTTTCAAATCAAGCTTATTACATCTTGGTTCATCCTGGTTTGATAAAAATCATGAAGATATTACCATATGTCCGAACAGAGTAATCTGGAATCATCTGAATATAAAGTGGGATAGCTTCTTCCTCATAACTCCTATGAGATTTATTCAACTTCCTGGCCATTCTACACTTATTAATTGTTTCAAATCAAGCTTCTTACATGTTGGTTCCTTCTGGTTTGTTATGAATCATCAAGATATTGCTATATGTCCGAACAGACTATCCCGGAATCATCTGAATGAAAAGTGGGATAGCTTCTTCCTCATAACTCCTAAGATGAAAAGTGGGATAGATTCTTCCTCATAACTCCTATGAGATTTATTCAACTTCCTGGGGATAATATACTGATTAATGGTTTCAAATCAAGCTTATTACATCTTGGTTCATCCTGGTTTGATAAGAATCATGAAGATATTACCATATGTCCCAACAGGGTAATATAGAATCATCTGAATAGAAAGTGGGATAGCTTCTTCCTCATAACTCCTATGAGATTTATTCAACTTCCTGGTAATTCTATACTGATTAATGGTTTCTAATCAAGCTTCTTACACCTTGGTTCCTTCTCGTTTGATATGAATCATCAAGATATTGCTATATGTCCGAACAGGCTAATCTGGAATCATCTGAATGAAAAGTGGGATAGCTTCTTCCTCATAACTCCTATGAGATTTATTTAACTTCCTGGGGATAATATACTGATTAATGGTTTCAAATCAAGCTTAATACATCTTGGTTCATCTTGATTTGATAAGAATCATGAAGATATTACCATATGTCCGAACAGGGTAATCTGGAATCAACTGAATAGAAAGTGGGATAGCTTGTTCCTCATAACTCCTATGAGATTTATTCAACTTCCTGGAGCTTCTATACTGATTAATGTTTCAAATCAAACTTCTTACATCTTGGTTCATCCTGGTTTGATAAGAATCATGAAGATATTACCATATGTATGAACAGGGTATTCTGGAATCATCTGAATAGAAAGTGGGATAGCTTCTTTCTCATAACTCCTATGAGATTTATTCAACTTGCTGGTCATTCTACACTTATTAATGGTTTCAAATCAAGCTTCTTACATCTTGGTTCCTTCTCGTTTGATATGAATCATCAAGATATTGCTATATGTCCAACAGGCTAATCTGGAATCATCTGAATGAAAAGTGGGATAGCTTCTTCCTCATAACTCCTATGAGATTTATTCAACTTCCTGGGATAATATACTGATTAATGGTTTCAAATCAAGATTAATACATCTTGGTTCATCCTAGTTTGATAAGAATCATGAAGATATTACCATATGTCCAAACAGGGTAATCTGGAATCATCTGAAATAGAAAGTGGGATAGCTTCTTCCTCATAACTCCTATGACATTTATTCAACTTCCTGGTGATTCTATACTGATTAATGGTTTCAAATCGAGCTTCTTACATCTTAGTTCCTTCTGGTTTGATACGAATCATGATGATATTTCCATATGTCCGAACATGCTAATCTGGAATCATCTAAATAGAAAGTGGGATAGCTTCTTCCTCATAACTCCTATGATATTTATTCAAATTCCTAGTTATTCTATACTGATTAATTGATTCAAATCAAGCTTCATACATCTTGGTTCATCCTGGTTTGATAAGAATCATGAAGATATTACCATATGTCCGAACAGGGTAATCTGGAATCATCTGAATTGAAAGTGGGATAGCTTCTTCCTAATAACTCCTATGAGATTTATTCAACTTCCTGGGGATAATATACTGATTAAAGGTTTCAAATCAAGCTTCTTACATCTTTGTTCCTTCTGGTTTGATAATAATCATGAAGATATTACCATATGTCCGAATATGCTAATCTGGAACCATCTGAACAGAAAGTGAAATAGCTTCTTTCTCATAACTCCTATGAGATTTATTCAACTTCCTGGGGATAATATACTGATTAATGGTTTCAAATTAAGCTTATTACATCTTGGTTCATCCTGGTTTGATAAAAATCATGAAGATATTACCATATGTCCGAACAGAGTAATCTGGAATCACACTACCGGAAATGTGGGTATTAATAGCGGCTGTTAAATGCTATTAGTCCCTTACCATAGCGTTTCCTTAAACGCTCTCACAGCGCCCGTTATAATAGGTCCGACACTTTCTATAGCGGATCTTTCGTATGCTATAGTTAAGTAAACAACGATAGCGTCGTTTTCTATGCAATTGTTAAATCTTATAATAACATGTTATAATTGTTATTAATACTCATTAATCTGAAGTTATCTATAGCAATTTGTTATACAAAGATAGCAAATGTTTCGTGTTATTAAATCGTTTTATTTACCCGAATATTATATATATATATAATTATAAATTGATTTTATATTTTTAAAATGGATTATTTATTTCGAATTTTTGTGATTTTTAAAATTACTCATATTAAAAAAAAGGCGAGTGTAATACATTTCCTTGTTTAAACAAACCATCAACACTACATAATGAAATATTATCAATCTACCACTAACCACCCTTCACAATCATCCCTAATATAAAGACTATCATCATCAGAAGCTTCATCACACAGATCATCGACTTCTTGGACAGGTAAAGCTGCAGCACCTAAAACCTCTTCTGTTTCCAACTCATGGTAGCCTCTAGGTGGTGCTCTCATAACAACATACCAATTAGAATTATCATCTTCCCTAGAGTAGAAAACCTGTTTTGCTTGAGAGGGCAGAATGAACGGATCTTTCAAATAAGCTGCCTGGTTCATATGAAGGTTAAAGAGAGTGAAGCCATCTTCTTCCTTCACACCATTCCCTGTGTTAGCCCAATTGCATCTGAACAGCGGTACTTTGAACATGTGATAGTCCAGCAGTAAAATCTCCTTTATAACTCCATAATATGTAAGCATATCAGCAACTTGTCTCATATCTCGAGCACTTGATCTACACATGCTAAATGCTTCATAACTTACTCCACTGTTTTGAGTCTTCGGCTTAACCGCATCCGTATGAAACCGCTGGCCCTTAATAATAAACCCTTTATATGCTAAAGCAGCATTTCTTGGTCCGAATGCCAACCACCTCAACTCCTTAGAATGACTATTTGTTGAGTCTGACTGAATCTGCGAAGACAACATGTTCATCAATCGAACAATCCAACAATCTAACAACGTGTTCATCATCAAGCTAAGAGCTAAGCAGTATTGTCAATCTAACAATCTAACAACGTGTTCATCCAACAATCTCGTCATGTTCATCAATCCAACAAGATGTATAAAATATTATAGAAGAAAACGAGTTGGAGTTGAAAACCTTTTTTTTAACCCATTCTGCAAACTGCTCAGTATGGTGTTTCCACGGCAGAGTTTCATTTCTAGCACATCGAGTATCATTAGCTTGTAATTCTTCTAAATGCATCCTGATTTGACATTAAACAACAGGTTTGAACATCAAATTATAATTAAAAGTAGATGAAACAGAAAGGGTAACCTCTTACTCAACATAGGGATCCATAGATGCCATGTTCATTAGCACATAGCGATGAGCAATGTCTCTATCTTTATCTGAAAGGGTGACCTCTACTCCCTTCTGCAGAGGTCGACCTTCAACCACGACTCTATCAGCCTCAATATCTTCATTACGATTAACTGGTTCTTGAACTTGTACTGAATCTTGAAGGAACTCTAAACAAAATGCAACACATTCTCCAGCTAAATACCCCTCAGCCATACATGCTTCTGGCCTTGCATAATTCTTAACAAAGGCCTTTAGTGTTTTCATGTACCTATAACTCAGTCAAGCCATATAAATATTAGTCAAACATCATTGCAAGAAATACATTAATCGAAGCAAATGAGTACATCAAACCTTTCAAATGGATACATCCAGCGGAAGTGAACTGGTCCTCCCAAGCGTGTCTCTTTTGAGAGATGTATTGGAAGGTGGAACATGATATCAAAAAGAGATGGAGGGAAGAAGCGCTCTAGTTGACACATTGTTTCCACAAACTCTGTCTCCATTAATATAAGTTTCTCCGGGTCAATGATGCGTTGGCACAACCTGTTAAAGTAGCTGCATAATCTGTTAATGGCAATCCTAGGACCACTATGCAACAACCCTCTTAATGCAGCTGGTAACAAGTTCTGTACTAGCACGTGATGATCATGCGACTTTAAACTACCTAAATTAGGAGGGTTAACTGAAACACTATTCGCAATATTTCCACAATAACCATCAGGACCTCTAAACTGAGATAACCTTTTGCAGAAAATGGTCTTCTCTTTCTTCGATAGCCAATACGATGCTGGAGGTAAGTATGTTTTCGAACCCCTAACCTCTGTGTGCAAGTGACTTCTGATTCCAATATCTGCTAAGTCTTTTCTTGCTTTCAAACCATCTTTTGACTTCGAACTTTGCATCAAGATAGATAGTATAGCATCCGACACATTCTTTTCAACGTGCATAACGTCAATATTATGACGAACATGCATATCCTAAGAAATTAAACAAGAAACTGTTAGGCATATTCATATACAAGAAGGAGAGAATATAGTTCCTGATTACTATGCTTTACCTTCCAGTAAGGTAGTTCAAAGAATATTGATCTCTTCTTCCACCGCCATAGATCATTTGATTCTTCACACTCTTCTTCATGAACCATCTCATCATCTTCCAACTCTGGTCTTCTCTTTTTTTTCTCCTTATCTAGAGGTCTTCCAAAATCATTCCTAAAAGCTTGTAATGTCTCATATATCTCAGCGCCAGTTTGTATCCTACTCGCATTCCCTTCCTCCACTATGTTGTCGAACCAAGCTTTTTTATATCTGTAACGATGGCCAGGCGGTAGTCTCTTTCTATTTCCCATGTAGACAAACTTGCGGCTGAACTTAAGCCACCTAGAAGGTGTATCCTTTCCACATACATTGCATGCTTGTTTCCCCTTCACTTTACATCCAGACGAGGTTCCTAATGCAGGATAGTCACTGATACTCCAAAGCAGCAAGGCTCTAAGTGTGAAATTCTCCTTCGTAAATGAGTCATAGACTTCAATACCCTCAGCCCACAAATCTTTCAGATCATCTATTAATGGTGCTAAGTAGACATCTATGTTATTACCAGGAGCTGTTGGACCAGGGATCAGCAATGTCAGCATTATATTCTCAGCCTTCATACACATCGTTGGAGCCGTGTTGTAGTTCACTAACAACACTGGCCATGTGTTGTGATTGCTGTTTTGCATGGAGAAAGGGTTCATCCCATCTGTAGAAATTCCAAGTCGAAGATTCCTTGGTTCAGCAGCAAAGTCTGGCCATTTATCATTCGCTTGTGCCCAAGAGATAGAATCAACGGGGTGTCGCATCGTACCATCTTCAGTCGCATTGGTATAGTGCCAACGCATATCTTCAGCCATCCTCTTTGATCTAAACATCCTCCTAAACTTGTCCTTGATTGGAAAATATCTAAGGACCTTTGCCGGAATCCCCACCTTTATCTCATTACTGTGCTTATCCATTTCCCATCTTGAAACTTTGCATCTTGGACAGCTTTGTAGGTTCTCATACTCCTTCCTATATAGTATGCAATCATTCTTGCAAGCATGAATATTGTCGTAGCCGAACCCAAAGATCTTCAGAAATTTCTTGATTGCATCCATACTCTTTGGAAGCACATTGTCTTCAGGTAGCATATCCTTAAGCAAAACCAACAGCTGATCGAAGTAATTCTCAGACACACCACTTTTAACCTTGAATCTCTAAAGTCCCATGATTGCTGAAACCTTCGTGTGTTTGATACAATCCGAGTACAATGGCGTTTCAGCGTCTCTTAACTTTTTCCTAAACTCAGTTTCCTCTGCTGCTTCATCACCATCATTTGGCTCCACCCTACTTTCATTCGTCTGATTTGGACCATCTTCATCCATGGAGAATGCTGTCTTAAACAACTCATATGCCTCCCTTTCATTGCCAGGACCAGTGTCTTCTTTAGATTCTCTTTTTTCACCATGAATACTCCAACAAGAGCTCTTGTAATTCTTATCCATACCCCTAATCACTAGATGCTCGACTATTTTATCAACTAGCTGATGGCTTAAATTGCGGCAGTCTCTGCAAGGACACAGCATTTCAGACAGATTTCCAATCTTCTTGCTGATGAATACACGAAATTAGTTGCTCCTTCTGAGTACTCGTCACTATTCCTACATGATATATTAGAAAAAGTAGTTAGCTTTCTTTCAATCGGTGAATACAAGTGAGCTCGAGAGATCTTAGGTTATACCTTGGCAGCCAAACCCACGTCTTATCCATTTGCTTTATTTCAATCGGTGAACGGAACTAAGAGTCATCCAAATCAAAGATAACGAGACATACACGTCTTTCAGATCTTAGATTTGTTCTGAAAGAAGAGGATGTTTTGTTCGGAGTTGTTTTCTGAGAGAAGAGAATGAGAAAAACAAATGAACGGTTCTGATCAAAGTAAGTTCAGTAAATCAAACGGTGTAGGATTAATCAGTCTGCGATCTTAGTGGTGGCTCCTCATTGGCTTAGAAAAGAACGCTCTGATCATTGATGGCGAGATGTATCCATCGGCGTATGCAATTTCCACGTATGCAATCCTGGAGGTTACTCCCCATTGGCTCTCAGTATTAATTTTGTTTGAAATCAGAAAATTAACATAAAATAGATTTATAAGAAAAAAAAAGTAAATTAAATTTTAAAATTTTTATTACTATAGTATTCCAATTTTTAAAAAAATAATTTCGTATATATATAAAATTTTATATGAGTTTTTATAAAACTCATCAATATAACTCTAGTATTCATAAACACTAAGACATAATTGTATGTACAAAGACTATAGGGTTTGGAATTTTGGACAAATGAGTTTTATAATTTTTTTAACAAATGTCTTTTATAAAATTAAGATTACAATATGATTTCTTATAATTTAAAAATCTATCATCTAAAACAATTTAGGGATTTGTTTGGGGTTTAGGGATTTGGAATTAGGGTTTGGAGATTTGTTTGGGGTTTAGGGATTTCTTTGGGATTTACGGATTTGGAATTAAGGTTTGGAGATTTGTTTGGGGTTTAGGGATTTTTTTAGGGTTTAGGGATTTGGACATAGGGTTTGGAGATTTGTTTGTGGTTTAGGGATTTGTTTGGAGTTTAAAGATTTGAACGATAGTACACAAGATTATATCTTAATATTACACATAATATTTGTTTTTTGTTTGTGAATTTACACATAATATCACACATAAATATTACACATAACTTCACATAAGTTCAAACTAGAAATACAACTAGAGCCGTCGAGAAAAAAAAAACACAACTAGAGCTACATTGTTTCAGACTTTCACACCAACTTCAGTTTATCATTTGGCTATGCCACAACCGAACCTATTGCATCAGAGATGTATTCAATCTCTGAATTTGGCCTCCACACCTTTGCATCACCAATCTTAGCCACTTCAACCCACACCTTGCTTGCATTTGGACCCAGGGGCACAAAGTGACACAGCTCTTTCGGATCAGTTGAAGCCACTCTTCCTTCAGCTACCTTACGTCCGGTGTTGCTGCAGTCGAAGAGAATACACTTCTGCTTTGCACTTTTGGGGGTACTAGTGCTGCCTGGACTCTAAAACTCAACAAGTTCCAATGTCAACCAACAGACAAACAAATACAAGGTTATTCATTTCAATAACATACCATTGCTTTTTTCTTTGCTGGTTTGGTAGGTGATGCTGTTTTCGTGGCTGCAGGTTTTGCAGGTGTTGCAGCTGTAGTGATCGAAGCCATGATTTCAAACTTGAGGAGTGGCCATGCGATTTTCTCGTTAATTGCATCACCAATCAAAAACATCTCCGCAGTTGGCCTCCACAAATGAGCATTATCTTTAAACACCTTCACCACTTCAATGCTCACCGCATTTGGACCCAGAGGTATATTGTTAACCATCTCTTTGGAATTAGATGAGCACAGGAGACCTTCAGCAATAACCACTTCTTCTTCTGAAGTCCAGTCATAGATTTTGCATCTTCGAGTTTCACCTTCCTTGTGTTGCTACAATGTAACAAGCTAATGATGAGAGACCTATACTTATGTCGAAAAAGTACTAGATTGAAAAACTTTACCATCGATACATCTTGAGACGCTACTGGATTCCTGTCCAAAACCACTTTATTTATTGGCCAAGCTACTTTGCATCCCACTGCATCCTCAAGAGATAATACATCTGTCGTAGGCCTCCGGAGAAAAGCTTCCGAGATTAATGCAGACTTAACAATAACAGCCACTGCATTAGGACCAATAGCCACACGACCAATTTTGTACATCGGTTCATCAGAGCAAAATTCTCCTTCACCAACAACTACATCTTCTGACTCAAAACAATCCAGTATTTGTACTCTAACTCCTTCTTTGAATCCAGCACTTGTCTCAGATGTTTCAGTCTCACCATTAGTTTTCTGTGAGAAGAGAAAACCATTATTAATTATTAACTGTAATCAGACCAGTTGAGTAAATGTAGTGAAAACGAGTACCTTCTTTCCAGCTAACTCTCGGACCATGCCCTTCAACTCTTCAATCTCACTAGCCATATCAGCAATCTTTGCGTCTCTAGATTGCAGAAATGCTAGTTTAGTAGCCGTAATCCCTCTACCAAACCCCCTTACACGTCCAGGTTTGTCTTTTCCCAAAATCTTGGTGACAGCATCCTCCCTTATGTTATCAGCAGCTGGTGTAGAGTCCATTTGACTATCAAGTGACTGGATTTGTTCCTGATACGAACATTTATACACAATATAACTCAATGATCATAATCCAAGAAGATGAAACACAATATATAACAAGTTCCAGAATTCTTACAATAGTCTCAGCATATTGAGGCTTCACGGGTCTACCATCAGCGTGAGTATGTCCCGCAATCCATACCTTACTCCTACTCACTTTTTTCGGGTCTTGACTCTTTTTTTTCTATACAAAATACATACATATATCTCAGTACACAGAAGTTTAATTATTCTAATAAGCTATACAATATATAGATGTTTGAGTACATATTACTTACCATATCATAAGCTAAACGAATCATTCCTTTGCGGCTGGTGGTATGAGAAATCTGATTTTTTTCTCAGCTCTCGGTACCTATCACTTATTTCCTACAATATAAATATGAATGTGACTAAATCTATAAGACATGAAATAAGACATAATTAAATTTATAGAACATGACATATAAATATGGATAATTTACCGTGAAACTTGAGGTAGTCTTGCTCCTAACCCAAGTGTTCCACACTTGTATAGATGGGATATTGCTGGGTTTTAATTTTAATCTCTCAGCAGCAGTCTTCGCTGCCCGTACTTGTGACACTAGCCTTGACTTCCCAGCCCTCCACAAGCTTCCCAACTGCTTGAAAATAACAGCTTTATGCCACTCTTCTTGCAAGTTAAACCTCCCCTGCATCAAAATAAGCAAAGGTCAAACATGTTTATAATGTCATATTGTGGTTCAATAAAGCATATATATACCTGAATTTCTTCCCACATTGTTGCTTTAGTCGCTGCATCAAGTCTTCTCCAATCAGAAAGTGTTACCGGAACATGTTCCCTCACAAGAGGACCAAGAAAAGATGATAGTGTTACTGAACCAGGTCCAACATGCTCACCAAAGTCAGTGAATGTGACCGCAACCTTTTCATTAGGATTTTCAGCCACTCTACGCATCTTTGTTGGTCCTCTTCTATTTTTTTCTTTCACGTCTTCCCCTGGTAGCTCAACTCCTTCGTTACTAGGAATCTCATCATCTTGAGCATTGCTGACTTCTTCGTTCCCTTCCTCATTGAGAACTTCATCTTCTACCATATTAGCAGGTTCTCCATCATCCTCTTTCTGTTCCTTTCCTTTCAAACAAGCTTCTCCTTCTTCTTTATCATCTTCAGACCTTGCCTTCTCAGCTTGATCAGCCACTGGTGTTACATCTTCCGGTGTTACATCTTCTACCTCATCATCTCGCGAAATATATTCTGGTGTAACATCTTCTAGCTCATCATCTCGCGGAATATATTCTGGTGTAACATCTTCTAGCTCATCTTCCACCTCGTCATCTTGAGCAGCGACTTTCTTGATTCTACTACTTCTTCTCGTTGGCGTTAGAACTAAAGCCTTTGTTGGGGCAGCCACTTTCTTTGTTGTTCTTTTCTTCACTGTTACTGTTGGATCTACTACATCCAAGCCTTGATTACGTCTACTCCGACGAGAACCAACTTGTCCTCCTCCTCTTGTTTTTGCCATTTCTGAAACTGATAAACAAATCCAAAATCAAATCGGGACCCACAATCATATTCAAAATCTAAACCGAACAAACCCATAATCGAATAATGTGTTAACGCGGACATGCATGTGAAAAGAGATTCGAATCGAAGAGATTAAAACCAAACTAAACATCAAAACCGAATTGCATGTTCAAATCAAAACCGAAAATCACAAACTTTCACATGTCCAAATCAAAATCAAATCCCAAAATCGAATCGTTTTGCCAAAATCGAATCCCAAAATCACATGAAAAAACAATATTAATCGATGAGATATAACACTCGAGAGTTTCTGAGAAACATACCTGCTGAAGCTTCGATTCGAGAGAACACTCGGGAGTTTCTGAGAAACAGTGAGAAAGTGAAGAGAGTGAAGAATGATCTAGAGTTTAAGGAATCGAGACGTATTAGTTTACTTATTTTTTTTTTTGCTTTAAAATAATATATTTTTACATTTACGATAGCTAATATCTTTGGATCTGCAATGGTAAGGCGGCTTCACTTTGTTAATTTACGCGGTCAAATTCTTTTCTTTTCCCGCGATTACAAACATAGCGTTTCAGTTTAATAAACGCTATTATAAAGGCCAGTGTTGGTATACAATAGCAGAGCTGTAAAAAACGATATACTACGACGCTATTAATACCCACATTTCCTGTAGTGTCATCTGAATAGAAAGTTGGATAGCTTCTTCCTCATAAATCCTATGAGATTTATTCAACTTCCTGGCCATTCTACACTTATTAATTGTTTCAAATCAAGCTTCTTACATGTTGGTTCCTTCTGGTTTGATATGAATCATCAAGATATTGCTATATTGATGCGGCCATGAAATCCACAGCTCCTAAAGTAGACAAAACTTTCCATGTTTGGACTCGAATGAACCTAGACACCATCAAGCATGTGGTTTGTTTGACTCAGCTGGCTGTTCCCAAACAAAGGCCACCACTTAAGCCTCCTTATCAGCTAATAAATATGTGGATCAATGGTATTAAAGGCGTGGTCATCATCTTCTTAATAAGCAAATCTCAATCCCTTGAGATCAGCCCTTTTGACCAGCATTTTGATTGTCTTTTAATTATGATTTTTCCTAGAAATCTGCCTTTCATTTATGTCTTTGATTTTGTCCAAGAGCTATATATAAAGCTCCTCTCCATTCATTGTAAAAGCAGACTTGAGTATTGAATAAAAAGTGAGATTTTCTCTTGAGAGCTTTTATGCTTGTTCTTGTCATTTCTAAGTTATGTGAGATTCTTTCTTAGGATACAAGTGTGGAACCTTTATCTTTGTGTGAGATTCACTTAGGTGCTGGTTCTTGATCTTATCTCAAAGCCTTTCACATCTTTGAGTGGCGATCTTCATTTCATTTAAGCCGTAGGTTTTGATTTCTTGTGAGAAAAGCTAGAGTGAGATTCTCAGCCTGTATCATTTGGTATCAGAGCTAAAAGCTCCTATCATTTTTTTCTGTTTTTCATTCTACTTTCCAAAAAAAAAAAACCAGAAAAATCGTTTTCCTCTCTCTTTCTTTTCTGTTTTGTTTTTTTTTTCTCTAAGTTTCTTTCATACAAAAATTATAAAGAGAAGTTATGGAAAACCAGTCCAGCAACAGCAACATGGCCGACCATCCTTGGAGTCTTTTGAAGCAAGAAGATTATTATTTTGCAGGAAGATCAGGCCCAGATGAGTACTTTGAATGGGAGCACAAGATGAATGAGTTCTTCATTTCTTGCCGCTGTCCAGATTTCGAGAAGGTATACATTGCTGCTGATCAACTCATCGACCTAGCTCAACTCTGGTGGAGACAATCTACTGCAAAAGGAGGCCGTCGCTGGAATTCTCGAGAATATACTTGGGGTGAGATGAAAAATATGATGAGGAAGCAATACATCCCACACGATCAGTATCAAGAAATCCGGAGGCAATTTCGCACGCTTTGCCAAGATGATAAGACGGTCATGGAGTACCACAAGCAATTCAACCATCTTCGCATTCGGCTCAATCCAGGAGTAAGGAATGAGGATATCATGGACCAGTTTGCTTATGGGCTAAAAAATGAGATCCGTTTCCACATACAAGGACACTCATGCAATTGTTTGGAGGAGTTGGCCCAACAGGCGGCCCAAATTGAGCATGAAAACAAAGAGCCCGAACCGCTTGATCCATCTGAAGAGGTCCAGCAAAATCCGAGGTACATCCCTATATCACATGAGCAAGTTTTGAGGACAAAACTTTTACAAGGGGGAGGGAATGATGCGGCCATGAAATCCACAGCTCCTAAAGTAGACAAAACTTTCCATGTTTGGACTCGAATGAACCTAGACACCATCAAGCATGTGGTTTGTTTGACTCAGCTGGCTATTCCCAAACAAAGGCCACCACTTAAGCCTCCTTATCAGCTAATAAAGATGTGGATCAATGGTATTAAAGGCGTGGTCATCATCTTCTTAATAAGCAAATCTCAATCCCTTGAGATCAGCCCTTTTGACCAGCATTTTGATTGTCTTTTAATTATGATTTTTCCTAGAAATCCGCCTTTCATTTATGTCTTTGATTTTGTCCAAGAGCTATATATAAAGCTCCTCTCCATTCATTGTAAAAGCAGACTTGAGTATTGAATAAAAAGTGAGATTTTCTCTTGAGAGCTTTTATGCTTGTTCTTGTCATTTCTAAGTTATGTGAGATTCTTTCTTAGGATACAAGTGTGGAACCTTTATCTTTGTGTGAGATTCACTTAGGTGCTGGTTCTTGATCTTATCTCAAAGCCTTTCACATCTTTGAGTGGCGATCTTCATTTCATTTAAGCCGTAGGTTTTGATTTCTTGTGAGAAAAGCTAGAGTGAGATTCTCAGCATGTATCATATATGTCCGAACAGGCTATTCTGGAATCATCTGAATGAAAAGTGGGATAGCTTTTTCCTCATAACTCCTAAGATGAAAAGTGGGATAGCTTCTTCCTCATAACTCCTATGAGATTTATTCAACTTCCTGGGGATAATATACTGATTAATGGTTTCAAATCAAGCTTATTACATCTTGGTTCATCCTGGTTTGATAAGAATCATGAAGATATTACCATATGTCCCAACAGGGTAATATGGAATCATCTGAATGAAAAGTGGAATAGCTTCTTCCTCATAACTCCTATGAGATTTATTTAACTTCCTGGGGATAATATACTGATTAATGGTTTCAAATCAAGCTTAATACATCTTGGTTCATCCTGATTTGATAAGAATCATGAAGATATTACCATATGTCCGAACATGGTAATCTGGAATCATCTGAATAGAAAGTGGAATAGCTTCTTCCTCATAATTCCTATGAGATTTATTCAACTTCCTGGTGATTCTATACTGATTAATGGTTTCAAATCAAGCTTCTTACATCTTAGCTCCTTCTGGTTTGATAAGAATCATGAAGATATTGCCATATGTCCGAACATGCTAATCTGGAATCACCTAAATAGAAAGTGGGACAGCTTCTTCCTCATAACTCCTATGAGATTTATTCAACTTCCTGGTTATTCTATACTGATTAATTGTTTCAAATCAAGCTTCTTACATCTTGGTTCATCCTGGTTTGATAAGAATCATGAAGATATTACCATATGTCCGAACAGGATAATCCGGAATCATCTGAATTGAAAGTGGGATAGCTTCTTCCTAATAACTCCTATGAGATTTATTCAACTTCCTGGGGATAATTTACTGATTAATGGTTTCAAATCAAGCTTCTTACATATTTGTTCCTTCTGGTTTGATAATAATCATGAAAATATTACCATATGTCCAAACATGCTAATCTGGAATCATCTGAATATAAAGTGAAATACCTTCTTTCTCATAACTCCTATGAGATTTATTCGTCTTCCTGGGGATAATATACTGATTAATGGTTTCAAATCAAGCTTCTTATATCTTGGTTCATCCTGATTTGATAAAAATCATGAAGATATTACCATATGTCCGAACAGGGTAATCTGGAATCATCTGAATAGAAAGTGGGATAGCTTGTTCCTAATAACTCCTATGAGATTTATTCAACTTCCTGGAGCTTCAATACTGATTAATGTTTCAAATCAAGCTTCTTACATCTTGGTTCATCCTGGTTTGATAAGAATCATGAAGATATTACCATATGTATGAATAGGGTATTCTGGAATCATCTGAATAGAAAGTGTGATAGCTTCTTCCTCATAACTCCTATGAGATTTATTCAACTTGCTGGTCATTGTACACTTATTAATGGTTTCAAATCAAGCTTCTTACATCTTGGTTCCTTATCGTTTGATATGAATCATCAAGATATTGCTATATGTCCGAACCGACTAATCTGGAATCATCTGACTGAAAAGTGGGATAGCTTCTTCCTCATAACTCCTATGAGATTGATTCAACTTCCTGGGGATAATATACTGATTAATGGTTTCAAATCAAGCTTATTACATCTTGGTTCATCCTGGTTTGATAAAAATCATGAAGATATTACCATATGTCCGAACAGAGTAATCTGGAATCATCTGAATAGAAAGTGGGATCGCTTCTTCCTCATAACTCCTATGTGATTTATTCAAATTCCTGGCCATTCTACACTTATTAATTGTTTCAAATCAAGCTTCTTACATATTGGTTTCTTCTGGTTTGATATAAATCATCAAGATATTGCTATATGTCCGAACAGGCTAATCTGGAATCATCTGAATGAAAAGTGGGATAGCTTCTTCCTCATAATTACTATGAGATTTATTCAACTTCCTGGGGATAATATACTGATTAATGGTTTCAAGTCAAGCTTATTACATCTTGGTTCATCCTGGTTTGATAAGAATCATGAAGATATTACCATATGTCCCAACAAGGTAATCTATAATCATCTGAATAGAAAGTGGGATAGCTTCTTCCTCATAACTCCTATGAGATTTATTCAACTTCCTGGTAATTCTATACTGATTAATGGTTTCAAATCAAGCTTCTTACATCTTGGTTCATCCTGGTTTGATAAGAATCATGAAGATATTACCTTATGTCTGAATAGGGTAATCTGGAATCATCTGAATAGAAAGTGGGATAGCTTCTTCCTTATAACTCCTATTTGATTTATTCAACTTCCTGGTGTTTCTATACTGATTAATGTTTCAAATCAAGCTTCTTACATCTTGGTTCATCCTGGTTTGATAAGAATCTTGAAGATATGTCCGAACATGCTAATCTGGAATCATCTGAATAGAAAGTGTGATAGCTTCTACCTCATAACACCTATGAGATTTATTCAACTTTCTGGTCATTGATATCTTACTTATTTGCATTGTTTTAACCATTCATTAGTCTGCATTTTGATCATCAAAGGCATCATCTAGGCATATCTAGGATGCATTTCATTGCACATGTCCTTATCAGGTGTTGGAGATGCAACATGGTGATCATGGAAGGTTTGAGAGGTGTTTTAGAGGCAAGAGTGATGGTCCAGCTCGTGTGCCTATTTCACTAAGTGTTGCAGCGGCCTTTTGCGTCCACAGCGGCCTTGAGTCACGGTGTCATTATGCCGCTGCGAAACCAAGTGTTGGATAATAAAATTGCGTACGCTCAATCGGTTCCTGAAGCCGCCACGTTACAATCATGGAGAAAACGAGGCTAAGTGTCCCAGCGGCTTTTGGGCACAGCGGCCTTGAGGCCATGAGTCAGGATACCGCTCCACATCGAGACCCAGCGGCCTTGTTACCCACAGCAGCATAGTGGCCTGTCATTAAGCCGATGTGCACCGTGTTTTATGTTAAATTACTATTTTGCCCTCTACGATTTACACACTCTAAGCCTATGTTTAAGTTATCATTTGGTAGCCACCAGGCAGATTATCTTTGGTTACTTGGTAAACATCATTCTATTGAAAGTTCTTGATCTTTTTTGATCATTGATTCGATTGTTCTTGTTGTTTATCTTATTGATTTCTTATTCTGTTAATGATCAATCTGAAACCTCAAATAGGTTTAAGAATGATCATGAACCTTAGTCAGTAATCCTCCATAGGATTCATGGGTTAGGAGACCAAGGGTGATTAGGTTAGTTCTAGGATGTTTTAGTGTATATCATTCAATCTCCTTGCTAGAAGAGTATTCTTAATGCATCTTTGAGTTGGCCACTCAAAGGTTGATCTCTAGGCATTTTCCACTCACAAAGTGTTCGATGAAATGCCCGAGTCAACTCTCCTAAGCTCTTAACATACTTTACCAAAGACATTTGTTGTTAAGGGTGTTAAGATAGCCAATAGATTTGTTGTTAATGATTGCTTCTATATTATTCAGCCAAAGACATTTGATGTCTGAAATATGTTAGCAAATGAGCATTCATCTAGACATAGAGCTTGCTTAGAATCGTGTCTAGGCTTAAGGTTGTTAGTTTGATTGATCGTTGCCATCCTTAGTTCGAAGCTTGATCACCCAAGGTCTAAATTCCTATACCCATGGGTTCTCCTTTCTCATAAAAGAAAGTTCATTCATTTACTGTTTTATTGTTTCATTATTGCATTCTTAGTTTTAGAATCATCAAATCATCGATTGCACTTAGATTAAGAAAGTACTTGCATTCTTGGTGCTTTGAATCCCTTGGAATTGGTTCGACATTTCACTCATATTACAACATTTGTTTTAGGAGCCTTGAAACTCCTAGCATCAAATTGGCGCCGTTGCCAAATTCCGAGTTGATTTAAACATTGAGATTTAGTCACTTGCTTGAGACTAAGTCATTTTTAATTTTCTGTTTACTGATTCTACATTTTCATCCCTCTTTTCATTTCAGGTGTATGAACTTGAGGAGCAAGGGCACATCAGACCTAGTTCCACTTGTACCTGACATTAGAGCACTTGAAAGGGGTATATCCAGACAGAGAAGAGCTGAGCAGGACATCGATATGGATCCACTTGCAAACGGTCAAGGGGTTAACCCTCAGCACCCTCCGCGACCTGCTCGGCCAATTGGTACCTATGACCGTCCCAACATCAATGGTCATAGGCTTGGCATCAGAGCCCCAGCTGTGGAGGCTAACAACTTTGAGGTCAAACCAGGACTCCTCAACGTGATCGAGAACAACAAGTATCATGTCTTGGCCGTAGAAGACCCATTTGATCACTTGGACAAGTTTGACAGCTACTGTGGTTTGTCAAAGACCAATGGTGTGTCCGAGGATGCCTTCAAACTCAAGCTATTCCCTTTCTCTCTGGGAGATAAGGCACGTCAGTGGGAGAAGTCTCTACCTAGCGACTCCATCACCACCTGGGATGACTGCAAGAGAGCATTCTTGGAGAAGTTCTTCTCTACTTCAAGAACTGCTA
Organism: Raphanus sativus; assembly: GCF_000801105.2. Lineage (NCBI taxonomy): Eukaryota > Viridiplantae > Streptophyta > Magnoliopsida > Brassicales > Brassicaceae > Raphanus > Raphanus sativus. The sequence continues at coordinate 22,923,454 of NC_079517.1, read as the reverse complement.
AGCTAAGAAACGAGATATCCAATTTCCAGCAGAAGAACTTGGAAGGCTTCAGTGAAGCTTGGGAGAGATTCAAGGGCTACCAAGCTCAGTGTCCACATCATGGTTTCTCCAAAGAGAGCTTGCTGAGCACCTTCTACAGGGGTGCACTTCCTAAGTACAGATCCAGATTGGACACTGCAAGTAATGGGTTCTTCTTGGGGAGAACTGAAGCAGATGCAGAGGAGCTGGTTGACAACATGGTGAAGAGTGACGCAGTCTACAATAGAGACCATGACAGAGGAGATAGAACTGATGATAAGCAGACGAGGAAAGAGTTAAAGGCTTTGCAGGATAAGATCGACATTCTGATTGCTCATAAGGCTACACAGGAACAGCTGAACTTCGTTGGTAACCCAGACCAAGAAGCACCTCCTGGTGCTAATGAAGTTGAAGGTTTGGAGGGTCAAGAAGAGCTATGTTTCATCAACAACAATGGCAGTTGGTACAAGAAGGAGCCCAATTTTCAGTACAACAACTACCAACAGCGATCTTACCCAAACAACCAGCAGACTGGTTACCAGCCTAGGAACAACCAGCAAGGCAACTCTCAGCCTCAGCAGAATCCTCCTCCTGGTTTTCCCAACAAAGGAAACCAATCTTCTCAGCAGCATGCTCATCCTTCTAGTTCTACTCCTCAGGCCAGCAGCACATATATTCTACTGAAACAAATCTTGGAGTCTCAAACTAGAAGTGAAAAGCATGTTCGATATGAGCTGAAGAATCTCCACAACAAGATTGATGGTAGCTACAATGAGCTTAACAACAAGTTCAAGGCCTTGGAGAACCAGTTTGCTTCCTTGACTACTCAACCAAAATCGCCAGCAGGGTTCTCTACCTGGAAAACCTGAGCAAAACCCCAAGGAAACAATGAAGGCTGTTACCCTTAGGAGTGGCAAGCAGTTGCCTCCTCCAACTCTCACCAAGGATGCTGAGAAACAAGGTGAGGGCGTAGCCATCAACATTGATGATGAGGTTGTGATTGTGGATGAGAAGATCAATGATGAGATCTTAGAGAAGATTGTGGAAGCCAAAGGCAAAGGAAAGGTGGGAGAAGAGAAGCAAACAATGAAAGATGGTCAAGCTGCTGCTCCAGAAAGTGAGAATCCTTTTGTTCCCCCTCCTTATGAGCCCAAACTTCCATTCCCTGGAAGGTTCAAGAAGCAGCTGGTGGAGAAGTACAAAGCCCTGTTTGAGAAGCAGATGAGTGAAGTTCAGATCACTATGCCCATCATTGATGCTTTCATGATGGTTCCTCAATACAGTGAGTTCCTAAAAGATGTTGTAGCTGCAAAGAAGAAGGAGATGCAAGGTATGATGATTCTCACTCACGAGTGTAATGCCATCATTCAGAGACTTGATGTTCCAAAGAAACTAGAGGACCCAGGATGCTTCACACTGCCTTGTGCTCTTGGACCTATGGTTTTTGAGAGATGTCTCTGCGATTTGGGAGCTAGGGTCAGCTTGATGCCTTTGTCAGTTGCAAAGAAGCTTGGTTTCACTCAGTACAAGAAGTGTAGACTCTCATTGGTGTTGGCTGATCGTTCAGTGAAGTACCCTGTTGGCATCTTGGAAGACCTTCCTCTTATGGTCGGAAACTGTGAAATCCCTACAGATTTTGTGGTACTTGAGATGGGTGAAGAAGCTCAAGATCCCTTAATCCTTGGGAGACCTTTCTTAGCTACAGCTGGAGCTATTGTGAATGTGAAAGAAGGCAAGATTGATCTCCACTTGGGTAAAAGGCACATTCTCCACTTTGACATCAAGGAGGTTATGAAGAAACCAACTGTGCAAGGACAATTCTTCTACATTGAAGAGATGGATGCTCTGGTTGATGAACTCCTTGAAGAGCTATCTCTAGAAGATCCTCTACAGCTTGCTTTGATAGTGGAGAAGGAGGCTGAAGTAATTGAGAACCTGGAGAGTACTGCCTATGGGATGATGCTGGATTCACACAAGGGGTTTGAGAGTAAGGATAAGTATGAAGAGCTGCCACAAGTGGTACATCAAGTAGCTTCAGTGACTCAACAAGAGAACACCCAGCAAGATGACTGGAGCGAGCTTAAGGCACCTAAAGTGGAGCTTAAACCACTGCCCCATGGTGTAAGGTATGCATTCCTTGGCCCTAATGAGACCTACCATGTCATTGTGAGTAGTGAACTTACTGAACCTGAGCTTGCTGAACTTTTGAAAACACTTAAAAGGTTTAGAAAAGCAATAGGTTACTCGCTTGATGATATCAAAGGGATTTCACCCACTTTGTGCATGCACAGGATACATCTTGAGGATGAATCAATGACTTCTATTGAGCATCAAAGAAGGTTAAATCCTAACCTGAAGGATGTTGTAAAGAAGGAGATTCTTAAACTCTTAGATGCTGGTGTGATTTACCCTATTTCAGATTCTAAATGGGTATCTCCTGTGCATGTGGTACCAAAGAAGGGTGGGATCACTGTGGTGAAAAATGATAAGGATGAATTAATACCCACAAGAACCATCACAGGACATAGAATGTGCATTGATTACCGAAAACTGAACTCTGCATCTAGAAAGGATCATTTTCCATTGCCATTTATTGATCAGATGCTTGAGAGACTTGCAAATCATCCATTCTATTGTTTTCTTGACGGGTATTCAGGGTTCTTCCAAATACCCATACATCCCAAACATCCCAATGATCAAGAGAAAACGACATTCACATGCCCATATGGTACCTTTGCTTATCGAAGGATGCCATTTGGGCTGTGCAATGCTCCAGCCACCTTTCAAAGGTGCATGATGTCGATTTTCTCTGATCTTATTGAGGATGTTGTGGAGGTGTTTATGGATGAATTCTCTGTCTACGGATCTTCGTTTTCTGCTTGTTTGTCTAATTTGTGCAGGGTCCTACAGAGATGTGAAGACACCAACCTTGTGCTCAACTGGGAGAAGTGTCACTTCATGGTCAAGGAAGGGATACTTCTTGGACACAAGATATCAGAGAAGGGGATTGAGGTAGACAAAGCAAAAATTGATGTGATGGTCAGTTTGGCTCCCCCGAAGACAGTGAAAGACATCAGGAGCTTCTAGGGGCATGCTGGTTTCTATAGAAGGTTCATTCAGGACTTCTCCAAGATCGCCAGGCCACTCACTAGACTGCTATGTAAGGAGGAGATCTTTCTCTTTGGCAAGGAATGTCTAGAAGCTTTCAAGAAGTTGAAGAATGAGCTTGTAAATGCTCCCATTGTCCAGCCACCAGATTGGAGTCTACCCTTTGAGATCATGTGTGATGCTAGTGACTATGCTGTGGGAGCTGTCTTGGGCCAGAAGAAAGATGGCAAGACTCATAAGATATACTATGCGAGCCAAACCTTGAATGATGCTCAGATGAAGTATGCCACAACTGAGAAGGAGATGCTAGCCATTGTATTTGCATTTGAGAAGTTCAGGAGCTATTTGGTGGGGTCTAAAGTCATTGTCTACACAGATCATGCAGCTTTGAGACACCTTTTGGCCAAGAAAGATGCAAAACCGAGGCTTTTGAGATGGATCCTTCTGCTCCAAGAGTTTGATTTGGAGATTAGAGGGACAAGCCTGGAGTTGAAAATGGTGGAGCTGATCACTTGTCTAGACTGAAAATAGAATGTGGCGTTCCTATTGATGAAGGGCTTCCAGAAGAGCAGATCATGGCTATTGGAGCAGTATGGCAGCTTGTGAGACTGGTAGAAAGCTTGAAGAGGTTAAAGCTACCGAAGAGAAGGAACCTTGGTATGCTGATTTGGTGAACTACTTAGCCAACAGGAAAGAACCTTTGAATCTTGTGGGCTATGCCAAGAAGAAGGTCTTCTAAGGATGTGAAGAGATACTATTGCGGCGAGCTTACCTCTACATTCTCTGCAAGGATCGCTTTACAGAAGAGTGGTTGCCACTAATGAAGAGTTGAAGGGTCCTTTACACACTTCATGGTCATCTTATGGAGGTCACTTTGCCACTTCAAGACTGTTGCAAAAGTGCTACAAGCAGATTCTGGTGGCCACACATGTTCAAGGATACACAAGATTTGTTTTGAGGTGTGATTCATGCCAAAGAAGAGGAAACATTCACCAAGAGGAATGAGATGCCTCAGAATCCTATCCTTGAAGTTGAATTGTTTGACGTGTGGGGTATTGACTTCATGGGCCATTTCCTCATCTCATGGCAACAAATACATCCTTGTGGCTGTTGATATGTTTCAAAATGGGTGGAAGCCATAGCAGAGTCCCACCAATGATCTAAGGTGGTAACCAAGCATGTTCAAGAGTTGTTCATCTTCCAAGGTCTGGCAGTCCAAGGGTTGTAATTAGTGATGGAGGCTCTCACTTCATCAACAAACTGATTGAAGGACTTCTCAAGAAGAAAGGTGTGAAGCACAAGGTAGCAACTCCTTACCATCCTCAGACAAGTGGTCAGGTTGAGGTTTCTAACAGAGAGATCAAGTCCATTTTGGAGAAGATTGTGGGGATTA
>NC_079517.1:22855659-22918835 GCF_000801105.2 Raphanus sativus | reverse complement strand
TAGAGATCCGTTGATTCTGAGAATACCCGGAAAACTAGGATAATCACAAAGATCTTATTAGTCTAAGAATGCCTAAGATACAATGTCTTCTTAAATTCGTTGAGATCACCGAATGATCTACCGAAAACAAGGATTAAAGAGAAAACTCTCAACTTTTATTAATCAAATCAAAAACTGAATACAAAACTTAAGCCTAAACGGCTTTTTATATAAGAAAACCAAAAAACCCTAAAACAATAAAGATAATTATCAAAAATAGTTAATAAATCAATAATAAATATATGGAAATATCTCATATATTTATCTACATCATTCTCTCCGGGTTGGAGAAGATTCGTCCTCGAATCTTGTTCGTAGTCTTTGAATCCAAAACCTTTTCCAAGAAAAAACTCTTCCTCGAATCTTCAATAGCATGTTTTGCACGATTTTTGCACGGATCTGTTTATAACATGAATCTTCACAAATCCAGTTTTGCACAAAATTTGCACGCATCAGATTATCAATATTCTTCACAAAATCTTCGTCGATATAATTTTGTCCGTATTTTGCACGGAACTCGTCTCGCCCAGATTTTGCACGGAACGTCTCGCCCGAATTTTGCACAGAACTCGTCTCGCCCGAATTTTGCACAAACAACACAGACATCATCTTCATAGATATCGTAGATCGGATCACCATAAATCTCTCGATAGATCTCATGGTTCTCTTCTCTCTCAACAAAAGGACTTCCGTCCATGATAGAATAGATGCTAATACTCACCATGACATCCAGAATCGTTCTTCGATTGAGAAACCCAAAGAAACCTGGCTCTGATACCACCTGATGTAGCGGAAGCTTTAAAGATAGGACTAGAGATCCGTTGATTCTGAGAATACCCGGAAAACTAGGATAATCACAAAGATCTTATTTAGTCTAAGAATGCCTAAGATCAATGTCTTCTTAAATTCGTTGAGATCACCAATGATCTACCGAAAACAAATGGATTAAGAGAGAAAACTCTCAACTTTTATTAATCAAATCAAAACTGAATACAAACTTAAGCCTAAACGGCTTTTATATAAGAAAACCATAAAAACCCTAAAACAATAAAGATAATTACAAATAGTTAATAAATAATAATAAATATATGGAAATATCTCATATATTTATCTACATCAGGATCCTTGTCGGATGTAAAAGAGCCTACCCTTAGGTGGCTTGTCTGTTTAGGACGTTAGAGTTCGTTTGTTGTGATCAGCAACAACGATATGATGCCGTTTAGAAGGCGTGTGAAAGTTCTAATCGAAAAACGGATGTTCGAGCACGAAGCGACGTCTCGCAGTGCTTTGAAGTTTGTTTTTCTTATGCCATAGAGGACTTATGGGCTTTTTAGAAATCGCGGAATGTTTCCGGGCGATAGTTTTATGGATACTGGATTCATTGTTAAGGCCGTTAGGCGAATTGATTGTGGAAAGTTTTCGAAAGTTCGGTTTTTTCGAAAATTGCGGGGGCGTGCGGTGTACGCACCCCACTCCCCCCTTTTTGAATCGGGGGGATAGCTGAACCCACCGGTTGGCGAGTTGCCTACGTACCTCTTTCGAGGATCAAGCCAGCTCGTAGTTCTGTTGTCCACGTTTGCGCTCTAGTGGTAGTATTTCTTGAGGTGCATAGCATTCCAAGTTCTCGGGATTTTTACGTCTTGCATGTTCGCGATTTGGTACGAACCTGGTCGGACGACTTTTATGATTTTGTATGGTCCTTCCCAGTTTGCTCCCAGTTTTCCTGCGTTTCGTTCAGCAGTGTTTTGGAAGACTTTTCGCAAGACCAGTTCACCCTCTTTGAATCTTCGATGACGCACGTTCGCGTTGTAGTATTTTGCGGCGGCCTGCTGGTAATTTTGAATTCGGATGAGGGCTTGGTCGCGACGCTCGTTGATGAAGTCAAGATTATCCAGCAGCATGGCATTATTCAGATCTTCCCGTTCGGGAAGAAATCTCCCCCGTACGCCGGGGAATTCTACTTCCGCCGGAATCACGCATTCTGCTCCGTAAACGAGAGCGAATGGAGTTTCCCCCGTTGCTCGTCTCGGAGTGGTTCGATGAGACCAAAGGACCCCTTCGAGTTCTTCTGCCCACCGTCCTTTTTTGGCTTCCAAGCGTTTTTTCAATCCGTCTAGGACGGTTTTGTTTATGGTTTCAGCCTGTCCATTGCACTGCGGGTATCTGGGAGTAGACTTGTTAAGTCGTATTTTCCATTTTTCGCAGAATGCCTCGAATCGAGTGGAAATAAACTGGGACCCGTTGTCCGTTACGATCTCGTATGGGACACCGTGTCTGGTTATGATGTTTTTCCAAACGAAGTTCTCGACTTGCACGTCTTTGATACTTGCGTAGGATTCTGCTTCCACCCATTTTGAAAAGAAATCAGTGAGGACCAGCAGGAAACGTTTTTGTTTTGATTTATGCATTGGTCCGACGATATCCATTGACCATCGCATGAAAGGGTACGGAGACGAGATAGAAGAGAGGATCTCGGCGGGCTGATGAATTGTCGGGGCGTGCCGCTGACACTTCTCGCATTTCCGAGCGTACTTCTCGCAATCCTTTACCATAGTTGGCCAGTAGAATCCGTGGCGTTTTATTTTTGTTGCGAGAGACCTTCCGCCGGAGTGGTTTCCGCATGATCCGGAATGAACCTCTTCCATGATTTTTCTCGCCTTCTCTCCTTCTGCGCAAGTCATAAGAGGTCCGGAGAATCGCCATTTGTAGATTTCGCCTTCCACGGTTACGTATCGTGCTGCCTGGATTTTTATTTTCCGGGCTGCCCATTTCTCCGCGGGTAGGGTACCATCTACGATGTAGGCTTTGATAGGTTGTAACCAGGGAGCGTCGCAGCCATAGTCTGTTTGGTCTGCGTCGTCTTCCGGTTGATCTTCGTTTTCTTCCGCGTCTTCGATCTGTGTTCTGATCAGGTTGGCGATCACCGGCGGTCCGATGCTTGGATGCTCTATGAATTCGACGGGAATTATTCTCTTAAGCCCTGGATCCGAGCTTGAGGCGAGAGCGGCTAAAGCGTCAGCTTGGACGTTTTCCGAGCGGGGAATCCTGGTTAGCGCAAATTGCTGAAAATCGTGGGCCAGGTCCTGGACGACCTTCAGATATGCGTTCATCCTTTCATCCCTTGCTTCGTATTCTCCGCTGAACTGGTTTGCGACTAACTGAGAATCGCAGTAAGCGTGAATGTTTTGGATCTTCAGCCCCTGGGCCAGTCGCAGGCCCGCAATTAGCGCCTCGTATTCTGCTTCGTTGTTGGATGCATGAAAATCCAAGCGGAATGATTGCTCGAGGATTTCTCCTGTCGGCGAGGTGAGCCGGATCCCGATTCCAGATCCTTGCTTGGTCGAAGATCCATCGACATGGAGATCCCATGTTGACCCTGGATCCTCGTTAATCAAATCCGTCGTGGGTAATTCTACCAAGAAGTCCGCGAGTACCTGCGATTTCGTGCAGGTCTTCGGACGATATTCGATATCGTACTCGCTTAGTTCGATCGCCCACTTCGCGAGTCTACCAGACTGGCTTGGACTGTGTAGAATCGTCCGTAACGGAAAGGTGGTAAGTACCACGATGGTATGAGATTGGAAATACGGTCTAAGTTTTCTTGCCGAAGTTATGACAGCGAGTGCCAATTTTTCCATCAGCGGATACCGAGTTTCGGCATCTAGTAATGTTTTACTAATGTAGAAGACCGGTTTCTGTTCTCCGAATTCTTCTCGAATTAGGACGCCACTGACTGCTGATGTGGATACTGCGATGTAGAGGAACAAGGGCTCTCCGACTACGGGCTTTGCGAGGATAGGAGGGGTGGCCAGATACTGCTTCAGCTGTTGGAAAGCTTTCTCGCAATCCTCGGACCACTCGAACTTTTTGTTCCCCTTTAAGGTTTCGTAGAAAGGGAGACACTTATCCGTGGAGCGCGAGATGAATCGGTTTAAGGCCGCGACTCGTCCCGTTAGCCTCTGGACTTCCCGCTTGGTTCTCGGGGAAGCCATTTCTATCAGTGCGTTGATTTGTTTCGGATTGGCCTCTATTCCGCGGAATGTTACGAGGTAACCGAGAAATTCTCCCGACGCCACGGCGAATCTACACTTTGATGGATTGAGTTTCATTTTGTGCTGGTTCAATCTCTCAAAGCATTCCTCTAGGTGGACTACGTGATCGCGTTCGTCAAGAGATTTTACCAACATATCGTCGATATAAACCTCCATGGTTTTTCCGAGTTGCTCGGCAAACATCCGATTGACGAGTCGCTGATACGTGGCGCCGGCGTTCTTAAGACCGAAAGGCATTACTTTGTAGCAATAGGTTCCTCGGTCGGTAATGAATGCTGTCTTCTCGCGGTCTTCGGGATTCATCATGATTTGATTGTAACCGGAGAACGCGTCCATGAACGATAGGAGTTTGTTTCCTGCGGTTGCCTCGACTAGACGGTCGATGTGCGGAAGCGGAAAACAATCCTTCGGGCACGCTTTGTTGAGATCGGTAAAGTCAACGCATACTCGCCATTTCCCGTTCTTTTTCTTGACGACGACGGGATTGGCGAGCCAGTCGGGATATCTTACTTCTGTTATTGATCCAACTTTGAGGAGTCTTTCGACTTCCTCATTGACCGCAGTTGCCCGTTCGGGGCCTAACTTTCGCCTCTTTTGTTTTACGGGTTTGTGGGTTGGATCAATGTTGAGTTCGTGACATGTTATGTTAATGTCGATTCCCGGCATATCTTCCGCAGCCCAAGCGAACGTGTTAAGGTTCTTCTTGAGACATGCGATGAGTTCTGCTTTCAACGGATCGCGAAGATTGGCTCCAATCTCTACGCACCGCTCTGGGTTAGTCTCATCGAGGCAGACCGAAATTACCGGTTCGCAAGTGGGCTCACGTTTCCCTTCCAGGACCTCAGCTCTTTGCGATTGCCAGAAGATTTCTGGAGGGTCCTGCGATGCTGGTTCGTGAGTTGCTTGCTTTTTTGGTTTAGTTTCGGGCTCAGAGTTTTTCCGTTTTAACCCGGCGGTCAAGCAGACTTGCGGTGCTTTACGATCTCCTTGTATCGTTTCCACTCCGGAGAGGGTCGGAAATTTGAGGCACAGATGGTAGGTCGAGGGGATCGCTCGCATGGAATTTAACCACGGAGTTCCGACGATCGCGTTATATGCTGCTGGACCGTCGACTACCAAAAATTCTGCCGTCTTTGTGACGCTCCCGGCTCTGACCGAAAGGTCGACCGAGCCGAGGGTCATTGTGATGTTTCCTGAGAGTCCGATTATCGGATTGGGATCGTCCGTGATAGCGTTTAGGTCCATTCCCATCCTCTCGAGGGTGTTTTTATATATAGTATTTGTCGAGCATCCGGTGTCGACCAATATTCTCGCTACGTCGATGTCCTGGATCGTTAGTCTGATAACGAGGAGTTCGTCGTGAGGTTTGGCTTGACCAAGCCGTTGCTCTATCCCCGAATGACACGATGTTGCGGACAGGTGATGTGGCCATGCTGTTGTTACAATCGTAGGTTTTTGAGTAAGAGAATCCGACCCCCCCTCCTTCTAGCGCCAAACTGTGGGAACCGAAATTCGCACTGTCGATTTTAGTTAAGTTAATCGAAGGAAAACTAAGTAAACCTAGTTTTCCCTGAAGGCTCGGATTCTCTGCGATAACCAAACGAAATTGATAGAAAAAGCAACGTAGCGGAAAAATTGCACTAAGGCGTTTTATTGAATAGATGGTACAATATTCTTCCGAAAAAGGGAAGTAGAGAAACGCTGAAGCGAAAAACGACGGAAATAAAGGAGACAAAACGTTCTAAGCTTTGCTCCGCTAGTCTAACTCCTAAGTCCTAAGCTAGCAGGAATTCTCTAAGTCCCTAAGTTTCGGATTTGCTCTCTCTCTGAGATTTTTGCTCTGCCTTTCTTCCTCTCCCAAAGCTCCTTTATATACTCCTCCTTATGACGGTCTAACCTTCTTCTGGGCCGCAGGGCGGGCTTCTTCCATTTTCGTCGGCCTCCATGCTTTTCGGGAAACTTGACATTTTATCCTTCCGGAAATTTAACATTTATCTTGTTATGTAAAGATAAACGTAAAATCGTCGTATCTATCTTAGATAATCGTAAACGGACTGTCCGATCGTGTTTGGTCCCTTTTGGGCCGTTTCCAGGACTTCCGTGGTTTTCTACGATCTCTCCGGAAGTTCTTCATTCGTTCGTAGAGTTGAGACGAGTGGTGTCTTAAGATAACCATCGCTGTTTCGTACGAAGAATTTAAGATCTTCCTTCCTGTCGATACTTTACGAGTTTCCGAAGTTTTCCCGACGGTCCTAGATTGGAGTAAGAACCGGAGTTTCGTATGCGGAATCTCAATGATTCGTCCTGCGAAGACTTGGGAAAGACTCGAAATACAGACTTCCGATGGCCGGGGACTGGGATTCGTGTACGAAAGATCGTCATCCGAAGACCCGAGCCAGCACGGGGCTAGCCGCCCGGCGGCCACGGCCAGCACGGGCGCTAGCCGCCGGCGGCCACGGCCAGCACGGGGCTAGCCGCCCGGCGGCCACGGCCAGCACGGGCGCTAGCCGCCGGCGGCCACGGCCAGCACGGGGCTAGCCGCCCGGCGGCCACGGCCAGCACGGGCGCTAGCCGCCGGCGGCCACGGCCAGCACGGGGCTAGCCGCCCGGCGGCCACGGCCAGCACGGCGCTAGCCGCCGGCGGCCACTGCCAGCACGGGGCTAGCCGCCCGGCGGCCACGGCCAGCACGGGGCTAGCCGCCCGGCGGCCACGGCCAGCACGGGGCTAGCCGCCCGGCGGCCACGGCCAGCACGGGCGCTAGCCGCGGCGGCCACGGCCAGCACGGGGCTAGCCGCCCCGGCGGCCACGGCCAGCACGGGCGCTAGCCGCCGGCGGCCACGGCCAGCACGGGGCTAACCGCCCGGCGGCTACGGCCAAGGCCAGGGTCGACTGCTCGGCTCCTTCGGTTCACGGGTGTTCGCGTTCGTTTTCGGAAGGTTTTTCGTATGGCGAATAGACTTAGCCGTTGATTTCGAGATAACCGTTTTTGACCCCACAACACTTATGAGATTTATTCAAATTCCTGGTTATTCTCCACTGATTAATGGTTCCAAATAAAGCTTCTTAGATCGTGGTTCATCCTGGTTTGATAAGAATCATGAAGATAATGGCATATGTCCGAACAGGCTAATCTGGAATCACCTGGATAGAAAGTGGGATATCTTCTTACTCACAACTCCTATGAGATTTATTCAACTTCCTGGTTATTCTCCACTGATTAGTGGTTCCCAATCAAGCTTCTTACATCGTGGTTGATCCTGGTTTGATAATTATCATGAAGATATTGTCATATGTCCGAACATGCTAATCTGGAATCACCTGGATAGAAAGTTTGATATCTTGTTACTCACAACACTTATGAGATTTATTCAACTTCCTGGTTATTCTCCACTGATTAGTGGTTCCCAATCAAGCTTCTTAATATTCGTTCATCTTGGTTTGATAAGAATAATGAAGATAATGGCATATGTCCGAACATGCTAATCTAGAATCATCTGGATAGAAGGTGGGATATCTTTTTGCTCACAACACTTATGAGATTTATTCAACTTCCTGGTTATTCTGCACTGATTAGTGGTTCCAAATAAAGCTTCTTAGATCGTGGTTCACCTTGGTTTGATAAGAATCATGAATATATTGCCATATGTCTGAACAGGCTAATCTGGAATCATCTGGATAGAAAGTGGGATATCTTCTTACTCACAACTCCTATGAGATTTATTCAACTTCCTGGTTATTCTCCACTGATTAGTGGTTCCCAATCAAGCTTCTTACAAATTGGTTCATCCTGGTTTGATAAGAATCATGAAGATAATGGCATATGTCCGAACATGCTAATCTGGAATCATCTGGATAGAAGGTGGGATATCTTATTACTCACAACACTTATGAAATTTATTCAACTTCCTGGTTATTCTCCACTGATTATTGGTTCCAAATAAAGCTTCTTAGATCGTGGTTCATCCTGGTTTGATAAGAATCATGAAGATATTGCGATATGTCCGAATAGGCTAATCTGGAATCATCTGGATAGAAAGTGGGTTATCTTCTTACTCACAACTCCTATCAGATTAATTCAACTTCCTTTTTATTCTCCACTGATTATTGGTTCCAAATAAAGCTTCTTAGATCGTGGTTCATCCTGGTTTGATAAGAATCATGAAGATAATGGCATATGTCCGAACAGGTTAATCTTGAATCATCTGGATAGAATGTGGGATATCTTCTTGCTTACAACACTTATGAGATTTATTCAAATTCCTGTTTATTCTCCACTGATTAGTGGTTCCACATAAAGCTTCTTAGATCGTGGTTCATCCTGGTTTGATAAGAATCATGAAGATATTGCCATATGTCCGGACAGGCTAATCTGGAATCATCTGGACAGAAAGTGGGATATCTTCTTACTCACAACTCCTATGAGATTTATTAAACTTCCTGGTTATTCTCCACTGATTAGCGGTTCCCAATAAAGCTTCTTACATATTGGTTCATCTTGGTTTGATAAGAATCATGAAGATAATGGAATATGTCCGAACAGGCTAATCTGGAATCATCTGGATAGAAGGTGGGATATCTTCTTGCTCACAACACTTATGAGATTTTATTCAAATTCGTGGTTATTCTCCACTGATTTGTGGTTCCAAATAAAGCTTCTTAGATCGTGGTTCATCCTGGTTTGATAAGAATCATGAAGATATTGCCATATGTCCGAACAAGCTAATCTGGAATCATCTTGATAGAAAGTGGGATATCTTCTTACTCAAAACTCTTATGAGATTTATTCAACTTCCTGGTTATTCTCCACTGATTAGTAGTTCCCAATCAAGCTTCTTACATATTGGTTCATCCTGGTTTCATAAGAATCATGAAGATAATGGCATATGTCCGAATAGGCTAATCTGGAATCACCTAGATAGAAAGTGGGATATCTTCTTACTCACAACAACTATGATATTTATTCAACTTCCTGTTTATTCTCCACTGATTAGTGGTTCCCAATCAAGCTTCTTACATCGTGGTTGATCCTTGTTTGATAATTATCATGAAGATATTGCCATATGTCCGAACATGCTAATCTGGAATCACCTGGATAGAAAGTTTGATATTTTCTTACTCACAACACTTATGAGATTTATTCAACTTCCTGGTTATTCTCCACTGATTAGTGGTTCCCAATCAAGCTTCTTACATATTGGTTCATCCTGGTTTGATAAGAATCATGAAGATAACGGCTTATGTCCGAACATGCTAATCTGGAATCATCTGGATAGAAGGTGGAATATCTTCTTACTCACTACACTTATGAGATTTATTCAACTTCATGGTTATTCTCCACTGATTAGTGGTTCCAAATAAATCTTCTTAGATCGTTGTTCATCCTGGCTTGATAAGAATCATGAAGATATTGCCATATGTCCGAACAGGCTAATCTGGAATCACCTGGATAGAAAGTGGGATATCTTCTTACTCACAACTCCTATGAGATTTATTAAACTTCCTGGTTATTCTCCACTGATTAGTGGTTCCCAATCAAGCTTCTTACATATTGGTTCATCCTGGTTTGATAAGAATCATGAAGATAATGGCATATGTCCGAAAAGGGTAATCTAGAATCTTCTGGATAGAAGGTGGGATATCTTATTACTCACAACACTTATGATATTTATTCAACTTCATGGTTATTCTCCACTGATTAGTGGTTCCAAATAAAGCTTCTTAGATCGTGGTTCACCTTGGTTTGATAAGAATCATGAATGTATTGCCATATGTCTGAACATGCTAATCTGGAATCATCTGGATAGAAAAGTGGGATATCTTCTTACTCACAACTCCTATGAGATTTATTCAACTTCCTGGTTATCTCTACTGATTAGTGGTTCCCAATCAAGCTTCTTACATCGTAGTTGATCCTGGTTTGATAATTATCATGAAGATATTGCCATATGTCCGAACAGGCTAATCTGGAATCATCTGGATTGAAAGTGGGATATCTTCTTACTCACAACTCTTATGAGATTTATTCAACTTCCTGGTTATTCTCCACTGATTAGTGGTTCCCAATCAAGCTTCTTACATATTGGTTCATCCTGGTTTGATAAGAATCATGAGGGACGGTATCAGATCTCTTATTCACTTCATAGTTCCGTTTCATCATTTTGCAATATAAGTTACTTCTCGATTTTTCTTATTTTCTATTCAATATAAGTTTTGACTTTTCTCTATATCTGTTGTATCCTATCATATCATGGTTTCTAGTCAACATCCTGGTTTCTCAATTCTTGCAGGCATCAAGTTTGAATGGAAGGGTCAAAGAAGATGATGAAGCGTCCTATAGAGGCGGTTTACGGATCAGATGCTTGTGAAGGTTACTCGAAAAGAAAAGAGGAAACCGCTGAGCACTACCGGGCTCTACTTCGTTTGTCCAAAGAACACAGGCTTTCTGAAAATGAATGGAACGAGGCATCTAGCAAAGCAAATGCCATTGCTGCCCAGATTGAGTTGCTTGGCGAGATTATCAATGCTGATGGAAAGTTTGACTTCATGGCTGAGTTGGAGAAACTGAAGTTAGAGCACATGGAAGCAGAGGGATTTCTTGGTGTTGTGAAGGTCAAAGTTCCTGATTGGATTAAGCTTGAGGAAAAGTGGATATTGGATGAGTAATCTCATGTTATCTTCTTCTGCTTTGCACACCTATTGTTTTTCTTGTTTTTCTTCCTGTACACCTTTGTCAAAGTGTTGCACACCAGTGTGTCTCTTCTTTTACTCCCCGTACACCTTTGTTCAAGTGTTTCACACCTAGTGTTTATCCTTGTTATTTGTCATTCCGTACACCTTTGTTAACGTGTTGCACACCAAGTGTTTATCTAACATTTCGTAGATAGGGTAATGTTTTGAAATGCAAATGATAATATTTTATAAATAGTTTGGTGCCGGAATTTTGCAAACAGAAGAAATGCAACATGATAATATTTTAAAGTTTCTCAATTATTGCCTTGAGTTGAGCAATCTCATCTGCGTTTTTCTTCGAGGCTTTGTCTATTTCGTCGATCTGATAACCAAGGTGTGCAATCTCGCCGTCGTATTTCTGGGAAGCTCTGTCGATTCCATCGACCCGATATTCAAGGCCACCTAAGCTACACATCCTTGATTCGTTCTCGCCTACTTTTGCCTTCAAACGTCGGGTTTCTTCTTCAATAGCCTCGGTCCATTCTTTCTTTATGTGCAACCCATCATTTTGTAGAGAACACCATAAAGTTACCGTCAAGTCTTTGCAACCAAAGCCAAAAATTACTTGGGAGATCAGAACTTGCCTTGAAATCTTTGCATACAAAGTATTTATTCGGAATGGATTCCGCTTCTGTTGAGATCTGAATGATAATCTGGCTTCCGCATGGACAGCGTTCCGGAATCCCAAAGTCAGAGTCGTTTACGAAATATACCATCTCCATATACGATTTCCCATCCGAGTCGCTGCTGGTATCCGACATTTTGAGAGAAATTTCAGTGAGCAAAGAAAGAGAGAAACAGAGATGGAATTAGGTCGAAGATGGAGAAACAAGAGAGGGTAGGTATATAAAACTTGTGAGCGTAGGTGTCACCAACAAAACGATTAACACTCATTTATGTTTACTGTGCACTTTATTTCAAATTTTAAATTTGAGATATTTGAAATTTGAAATAACCGTCTCGATCCAAACCAAAAACCCGACCCGACCCAGGTTTTAAAACTCATTATTTTCCCCAATTCGATTTTAGGGCTGATTGGGTTCATTTTTGTTGAAAGTGGAGAGAGAAAGAGAGAAAGAAACAAAGAGAGATGAAATTCGGTGGCAGAGGGCGCTATAACGGAAAGGGAAAGGGAAAGGGAAAGGGAAAGGCTGATGAAACCCAATTGCTTTGTCACTGTGGGGTGCCTGCGAAGTGTGCTCAAGCTTGGACAAACAAAAATCCGGGTCGAAGGTTCTACGGGTGTGTACGCTGGAAGGTAGTATCTAATTTGTGTATACTGTATGTATTGTTGTGTTATTTTGTGAAATTGTATTCATTTCTCTTTTTGTTTTAGACTCCACTTGATTGTGGGTTTTTTCAATGGATCAATGACGTAGAACCTTCCGTATGGCAAAAGCAAGCTTTGATTGAAGCTAGGAACGAAATCTGGCAGAACAGGAAGACTATAATGGAATTGAAGAAGATCATTTCGCAACACGAAAGTGAATTGGGGAAAAATGCAGATCTCGAAGAAGACATCATAAACGGGTTTCTGAAGCTCCGATTTGTCCTCCTAGCGTGTATTTTGGTATCTCGCCATCTGTTGTAACCGTCTGGAACATTTTTAATGTTGGTGACAACATATGTGTCATAACCTTTGAATTAGTAATTTATATTCAGACAATTTCGGTTAATATCGTCTAAGAACCAGAAGTATGCTATGTTGGCGAATAGCAGCAATTATGTAAAATAGCCCTACGGGGATTATTTAAATCATTGATAATAATGATGTGGTTCATGTCAAATTTCCAACTACTCATTGATGAACGTATTAAATTAAGTAAAAATTTCCAAGCGTGTGAGTTTAATAATGAAGTTATTGTCCCACCCACATTTGTAACCTAACACTGTCAAATCCACTAATATCATAAACGTTCAGAGATGGGGAACACAAAAAATCAAGAGTTTTGGCAAAATGAAGCTGTAATTGATGCTAGAAACAAAATTTAGGAGAAAAAGAAGAATATAATGGAAGGTGTACAATTCGAAATCCAACTTCGTGACAGGAAAAGAACGTACACTTTATAAAGAAATCGTATTCCTACAAACAAAAGGTGCATCCCAACTACATTTAAAATTATAAATAGATACTAAATGGGGTAGTATTACATATTGTGTTGTTTTTTTTTTCAAACGTACACCGCCATAAACAAGCTGCACACCAAGTTAATATTTTGTTCATAGTTCTTCAGTACCCATAAATGGTGTATACCAACTCAATTTAAGATAATAAGTCGATGCTGAATGCGGTAGTATTACATATAAAGTAAGTTAAGTATTGACTTTTTAAAAGCGTTCACCGGCTGAAAACCGCCGCACAGCAAGTTAATATCTTGTTACAGTTTGTCAGTACATATTTCAGATAAATATAATTGAAGTATCTATGGCGTGATGTAGAGGAAACAACATAAATCACAATACGGCAAATGATACTACTGGAATGACATAGGAGAAATACTGACAGATATTCCATAAATAATATTTAAAGCATTTGAGAAATATGGCAGCAAATCCAAAACAACCTGCAGTTTTTGCAAGAACCTTCAAAGATTTCTGTGTAGTCATGGCCGTAAACGCACTTTGGTTTCTTGATTAAGCCATCATCTGGAAACTTGAAAGATTCCCCATATTTGTTCTAGTTCAGGTCTTCCGCTCCAAAATTTCTCAATAGCCAATCTATGTCTTCTCCCATTTCAACAGTCCCTTCCGATCAAAGGTCAATGTGATAGGCTGCGAACTGCTGAAACACTTTGCTGGCTTCTTTGTCTTTGCCGAGACAAACATTGAATATGCCGACAGCGAGGGTTGACAGTCCATCCATTGGGACATTTTGTTCCAATTTTTAATACTTTCCTCAAGTCCTACGCTGGGTGCTGTAAGGATACCTTCATAGTAGATTGACTTTGTGTTGCCAGCTCTGACGCACTTGAGATGAAGCTCCCGCATCTGACCACCTTTGCGTATTTGACATGTTATACCGGTGGTTATCATTTCTCTGACATCACATATGGCCAAGACTGACGGTCGGTGTGCGAGTGCGTAACCGCGTTTCCCAGCCCGCAGAAAAGCACCAAGATTGTAGAATGATTCCCAGGCGATGCGGTCGATGATGTTGCACAAAATATCGTCGGGAAGATTTGGTAGTATTCGATTTCCCATACTATTTGAGTAGATTTCAGTTGCTGGATGGAGTTTTTTGGTTGGTCTGTATTGAATAGGTATAACACCGATAATACATACTTTAATAGAGAAGTAGAGAAAACGTGTGAGGTTGATACTGAAGTTATTGTCCCACCCACATTTGTAACCTAACACTGTCAAATCATGCGTTATTGCTTCTCTGGTTAGTGGATTAAAAAATATTTAAAATTCCATTACTTTAAAATGAACAATATTCCATAAATTTAAATATTAACAATAGTCCACTCTCCTATAAATTTATATATTAAACGTTCAGAGATGGGGAACACAAAAAATCAAGCGGGAGTCGCAATGTTATGAGGTAAACGTCAAGAAACCAAAGACGTTTACATATTTTCCCAATGACAAAAGCAAGGAAAACCGGTTTTGGGCTTAAAGTCGCGTAGGAAAAGAGCAACCTTTTTAATCATGAAGCAGGAGTCACACATGTCTTCACCCTTGGTGTGCTCAACATCCCAATGAGTCCATCGCCGGTGATTAATAGCAGCACAGTGGCAACTGTAGAACAACGGAATGAATGTTTCTATGAACACTTCCTTCTTTTTTATGAACGCTGGCCAATGATCCCAATTCCAATTGACTCCGCAAGTGTAAATCGAGACAAGTATTCGTCATCCTGATCGTATATTTTCATTGTCATTGCGTAGGTATACAACGCTCTCTCGCATCCTGCATCAGCCGCGCTCCTTATAAGCGCGAGTCCCTCTTGGTGACTTTCGTGTACGTAGAATAAGTCTACACCCTTGATGTATAGAGTACTTCGATTTCCCTCCCTCAAGGACCTTGCCAACAATCTACGGCTCATCCTGACATTCGAAGGATGCTTGAAGAAATCGAGTGTAGCATACACCCTACGATCGTCTCCTAACGCTTGCATTGACTTGCAGGTAGCACGGAGTCTATAAAGATCGCCAAAAGAGTTTTGTGTCACGCGTTGCACAACTAAAGCTTGAACCTCAGTGGGGAGACTAAGTATCGAGAATTCTGGCATTATTGGAAGAAATATGGAGATACTCAAGTACTATTGGGTGACATATATACTGTCGAAGAGTTGGGACGGTTGAAGTTTACAATTCGAAGTAGACAACCCTTCGGCAACAATAGCTATTGCTTTGGAAACCGTTCTGCTTTATCGAGAAGACAACAATTCGAAGTATGCGTCTCTTCGTTAATGTCACTTCGTCACTGTTTAAGTCCTTATAAATACCTTGATTTTTGCACATATTCCACATCCCTTCATCTCACTACCGGAATCATCAAAAATAGGCTGATAATGCCAGAATTCCCGATAGAGAACCTCCCGACAGATCTCCAGGGCTTTGTGGTTCAACGCATGACACGTAACGGCTGCCAGGATCTTCTTACACTCAGGTGTACTTGCAAGTCTATGCGTGCGTTGACATACGATGTAGAGGTTTATGCTTCCTTGGATATGTTGAGTATCCCTTGGAGGATAGGGATGTTTATGCTTCCTCCTCTGTTGAGAAGATGCTATCAGGAGGGGAACCCAAGTACTCTTTACATCAAGGGTGTAGAGTACTTCTATAGACAAGATCGTCAAGTTGAGGGCCTCTCTTTGATAAAGAGAGCAGCATATGCAGGATACCAGCCTGCCTCGTATACCTATGCAATGACAACCAAGATTTGGGGTGGTGATGGTGACCACTTCTGTGGATTTACAAGAAAAACCATTGCTGAGATCGGGAAGGTGGTCAGAAACTCCGAAGGTATATGGAATATCGATCATAAGGAGGACTTTGATATAAAGAGGCACGTCTTTGAATCAACAATGGTCCCAACGTTTTACAGTTGTCCTTGTACTCCTGTTTTGGATTGGGCTTGGGCACTTTACCATAGTTAGAATAGCAAGGCGGAAGACATGTGTAGCCGCTGCTTCTGGATAAAAGAGGTAGTTATTTTCCTTCGCGACTTTAAGCCATCCACCGGTCATCCAGACTTCGAATACTGTGCAATATTTTGCTAAACTCTTTGCTACTCTAACTACTGTTTTATGTTGCTACTATAAGTGTCCACCAGAGTGTTTTATGTTGCTACTCTAAGTACTTTTACTAGATTTTGACCCGCGCTTTCAAAGCGCGGGTTTATGTTTGGTGAAAATTTTATATAATCACATTTATATAATCCGTCTTGTATATGCATTTATATAACCCGTCTCATATATGTGTTTTATATCCGGGTTTATGTTCGGTTAAAACTATATTGTACATGTATTTTTAGGTTTTTAATTTTGAATTAGATATTTTAAATATAAATCAATATAACAGTTTTATAGTTTTGATCGGTGTTTTGAAACCCGACTCGGACCTGCGGTTGAACGAATTACCGGTTTGTAACCTAGTATTTTTAATATTGTGATTTTTTCTAATGATAAGACAAATTCGGTGATCATAAGTTGGAAATTTATTTAAAATATATTTATATTTTTCAAAATCGTTCTAAATGATAATGATTGTTGTCAAAATTAATAATTTTAAAATTAGAAAACCGGTGGTTAATAACAGTATCAAACATGGAAATAATCGATACAGTATCAAACAAAGAAATAATCGCAGGCCGAAATTAAATTAGGAAACCGGTGATTAATGACAAACCAAAAAATAATTAAGAAGAAACTGGCGCAGAATGTCCAGAATACCATTAATGAATACAAAGGAAAGGTTCTTTGGTAGGGGTAAAAAGAGTAAAAATCCAAAATATGCTTGTACTTTAATAGTATAGATGTTTTATGTTGCTACTCGAATTACTGTATTTTTCCCACTTTAATGGGACGTTATTCGGATATAATATCTTATGTTACTAACGGTATGCATCTCAACTATAGATTCACAACTATAGATTCACAACCGATTTGTTACAACCATCATATTGTTTGTATGCAAACCTCGTACACCTTAAAAGTTACTAGGTACACCTTCTGAACCTTGTACACCTCAATGGTCTAGCAGTACACCATGCCCAAACAAACACATGTTCATTGGTAAAATCACATCCAAAACAGGTTATACGTTTTTTTCAAAAAATACAAATAATAAGCAATTGCCTTCAGGGCTTAACTTTGGTGCATGTTGTCTTCTTGTGACCTTCCTTAAAACATTTGGCGCACTTGTTCGGCTTATTCTTCTTACTCGCCCCCTGCTGTAATTGGTAAAGTATGAATAATTAGAACATTGACTATGGGTAACTGATATACCATGAATTTCACCCGTTTTTAGCCATGGTATATAAGAGTTTTCAATCATATTTACTTCGTTTTCAAAGTATTTTAGAGTATTTTCAGGCACAGGTACCTAATTGAAGAAAGCAATACTTTTGAGGCATTTTTAGAGTATTCTCACTAATGAAGAATCGACCGATAGGAAACATGCGAGATCGGACGATTAGAGTCAATTACAATCTATCGACATAAATCGAAGAGTGTCGATCGACATTAAGCCATTCGATGGATCACGATTAAGAAGATTTTCAAGTATCACAAGTGTGCTATTTTTACACAATTACTCCCTGGCCGCCTGTTAGGCTTTATATACTAGGGTTTTGTATCATTTTAGAGGCAGACTTGCCTAGAGACCTATTGGAGAAGAGAAGCAATTTGGCTACCTTAGGAGAAGAGTTAGAGTTGGAGATATAGATCTGAGACTACAAAACAGAGAAGATCTTGAACTCCCTTTTTATCTTACTCATTACTCTTTGTGTTCCTTATTTCATATTAAGTTTTATTCAAACCATCATGATCTTGTCTCTCATGAATATGTCTGAGTAAACCTAATTGTTAGATTTAGGTTTCTCATAAGGGTGAATCATGTGATGAGATTGTGATAACTGTTAGGGTGATTAAACGAGTTCTTTCACTTTAGTTATTCTTTATACTAGATTTAGGATTGATCACCCTTAAATCTAGATCTTAGGTTTGAAGAGATAACCAATTGTATACTCTCCTTACCCTGAAACAAACTAAAGTGATCTAACTGACTAGACTCATGCGAAATGTGGTCTAGATCATTAGAGAACGTGTTCAACCAAATCGATAATGCTTGCTAGAATTACCATCGATCGATACAACCATCGTTGTAGCGATCGATTGTATGAAAGGTGTATCGATCGATTAGACGAAAGTCATATCGATCGACTCTTTTCCGAGATCAACAAACGACAGTTGAGATCCAGGATCTAGTAAAGGAGACCCTACTGGTCGTACAAATTGATTGAGTTCAAGGACTAAAGCCCTAATGTCACTTTCAAACTGCATAAATTCATGCCTGAGAAATACCTAAATCTAGCTATCCTCCTCATTTAGAAACAACCTTCACTTCAGTTACTGAACAACTTCCTTGTTCACATTATTATTTATTGCTTTAAAAACATATAAAACCTTAAGTCTATTTTTATTTCTAATTAATTGAACCTTCAAGTAATCCTAGAGTCCTTGTGGATTCGATCCCTAAGTACTACATTTTAACCTCTTATTTGAGAGAGTAATTCACTCTTAGGGTAATTTGAGTGATATCAAATTTCGCGCCGTTGTCGGGGACTCTTTCTTATTACTTTTAGATTTAATTTAGAATTTAGCATAGACTTTGTTACTTTTGCTAATTTTTCTATTCTTTTGTTTTACAACACAAAGGATGGAGAATACGGATGTCGGCCAAGCATCGATCGACACGGAACATTGTCAATCGAGCGACGCAGATACAGAAGAATCGATCGTTTCATCCAGAACTTTATCGATCGATACCACCCATCCGGAAGCAGGTAAGTACCCTCTTACCGATGCTGTTAATGAGAAAGTAGTCCAAACTGAACCAATAGGTCAATCAAGCAACATTTCTAGCCAAACTAATGAAAAACAGGGGACTGAAATCCCTGTTAAGTCAAACTCTACCTTAAACATAGGTAAATAAATTAAATTGCCCTTGCAAGACTACTTAAACCCCGATAGGACCTATTTCAATAGGTCCGCTATCAGAATACCTGACGATGTCACCTCGAAAACCAAGTTTAATGTTGATTATTACAATATGATGCGACGAAACCCTTTTAAAGGATCTTATCTAGAACATCCACAAGACCACATCGATGGTCTAGAGGAATTTAATTCCAGACGAGTATATTTGTTGCAGACTTTTTCCATTTTCACTAGAAGGGGGGGCCTTAAGATGGCTAAATTGTCTACCAAGAGGATCCCTGACTAGCTGGAAAGAGATTAGAAATGCTTTCCTTAAGCAATTCTTCGATGATACTCGTTACTGGGAAGTAAGGAGGCGAATCTCTACCTTCCGTCAAAATCCTCAGGAATCATTCAAAAACGCATGGGGAAGATTCAAGAGTTACGAACTCGAATGCCCCCACCATGGTTATCCAGAACCACAATTTCTTAAGATCTTTTACAAAGGTGTTATTCTGAGCTATAAGACAACGCTTGATACAGCAAGCGAAGGGAATTCCGTTACAAGAAATCCTATGGAAGCAAGACGCCTAATCGAAAACATGGCAAGAGGAAGATCCTATGAAGAACTGGATGAAGAAAAAGAAAAAGAAAAAGCTATAATCTCAATAGAAAATACTGAGTTAGCTGAAATAAAAAATTCCATAAATTCGCTTCATTCTCTTCTGACAGATCAAAACCCACCTAATCTGTGCCAGTACTTCAATAAAACCCCTCCCATATCATATGATGAGCTCGACTTTATAGAAGAATTAGATACCACTAATCCTCAATCTGTGTTTAACATCGACAGCTTTACACGTGACTATGAAATATGTATACAGTCTCGTACTGGGAGAGAAAAGTACAATCTAAAACAAGCTCTTACAGGAAACCGTAAAATGAAATCCGAATTCAATGGGAAAGTAAACAGTGTTTACGGTGAGCTAAATCAGAAAATGGGTTCTTTAATTGAACACCTACGGGGAATGGAGGACAAAATTGCTAACCATGCAACTACTCTAAAAAGAGAGACAGGCCGTCTTCCTGGGAGGGCCGATGCTAACCCAGGAGCAAAACGCCAGGCATATGCCGTGATGTTGCGAAGCGGAAAACACCTTGAAACTAATGCCAGAGAAGACGCCAGCAATAAAAACTTCATTGATAACGCAGGAAAGAGCAATTCAAACCCCATAGAGCTTCTTGACAATGACTCCGACTCAGGAACCTCAGAACAAAGGAAAAACCCTTCAAATAAAAAGAATCAAGGGGAAACTATAGACTTAGACAACGAGAATCCTGATGTCGAAATCGAAGCCGAACATCTGGACGAACCAAATGTCGATCGATCGTCTGTGAAGGAAACGATCGACCGTCTGGCGGCATCAGCGATAGCAATACGCAATCTACCGGGACTGAAAGAGTCTATAGAACTCCTCCCCCATTTCCTCCAAACAAACCACAAACTAAGAAGGCATTGGAACATGCAATCTGCAAAAAGGCCTTCGACAAAATCACTTTCTAGATGTCCCTTAGTGACGCTCTTAAGATAGCCCCCTCGGTGAAAAAGTACGTAAAAGATATGATATCCTCGAGTGGAGAACAAAGCGTCATGCTGGTGTCAGAGGAAGTAAGTGCGATGATACAAGGAGAAACTTCAATAAAAAGGTCTGACCCTGGTAATTTTGTCCTAGATTGTAAGATACAAACACACACGTTTTCCTCGATCTCTATGTGATCTTGGTTCTAGTGTAAACCTCATGCCATACTCTGTGGCAGTTTCACTAGGATATAATGAATTCGTTCCAACGCCTATTACGCTAGTTTTAGCTGATCGTTCTATTAGGGTACCTGAGGGAATCCTCGTAGATGTACCAGTCAAAATTGATGACTGATTCATACCAGCAGATTTTGTTGTACTAAAGTATAAACAAGTGCCGAAAGACCCCTTTATATTAGGTCGGCCCTTTTTGGCTACAGCAGGAGCAATCATAGATTGTAAGGGAGGAAAAATTAACTTAAATATCGGAGATATATCAATGAACTTCGACATGGAAAAGCTAGTAAAACGTCCTCTGATAGACGATCACGCCTTTTACACAGAAGAAGTTTCTGAGCTGGAAAAAGAATACCTTACGGATATATGTGCTGCCAATTCATCAGAAGACACATTCACTCCTGATGAACAAGAAATTCTGAATATAGATAGCAGAACCGAAGATTATGCGAACCTTATGGACGCAAGTATCGGAGATGCAAATGAAGAAAATGATGATTCTGAAATCATTACGGATCGATACCTTAGGGAAACTATTGATCTCTCATCTTCTTCATCGACCAAATGGACTAAAGAAAAAGTACCCAAGGTGGAACTGAAACCACTTCCAGCTGGCCTGAAATACGCATTCCTTTGCGATAAATCATACCCTGTCATTGTTAACGCCAATCTCACAAATGGAGAGCTTGCTCTCCTTTTGAACAAATTGCGTAAGTATCGGAGAGCAATCGGGTATTCTCTCGATGATATTCCCGGAATAGCTCCTGACCTTTGCATGCACCGCATCCACCTCGAAGAAGGTGCAAAAACATCTATAGAGCAGCAAAGGAGACTCAACCCAAACCTAAAAGAGGTAGTGAAAAAGGAAATAATTAAACTTCTGGATGCTGGAGTCATATATCCTATTTCAGACAGTAAATGGGTAAGCCCTGTGCATGTTGTACCAAAGAAAGGTGGGATCACAGTGGTTAAAAATGATAAAGATGAACTTATTCCTACACGCACTGTCACTGGACATCGAATGTGTATTGATTACAGGAAACTGAATGCTGCTACTAGGAAAGACCATTTTCCCTTACCTTTCATCGATCAAATGTTGGAAAGACTGGCCAACCATAAATATTATTGTTTTCTTGATGGATATTCGGGATTCTTCCAGATACCGATACATCCTGAAGATCAGGAAAAGACAACTT
Source organism: Raphanus sativus (assembly GCF_000801105.2). Taxonomy (NCBI): domain Eukaryota; kingdom Viridiplantae; phylum Streptophyta; class Magnoliopsida; order Brassicales; family Brassicaceae; genus Raphanus; species Raphanus sativus. The sequence continues at coordinate 22,896,856 of NC_079517.1, read as the reverse complement.
TTACTTGTCCTTACGGAACATTTGCATATCGAAGAATGCCATTTGGACTATGTAACGCACCAGCAACTTTCCAACGTTGCATGATGTCGATATTCACAGATATGATCGAGGATTTCATGGAAGTCTTTATGGACGATTTTTCGGTTTACGGATCAAGTTTTAAGGATTGCCTGGACAACTTTTGCAAGGTATTGGAAAGATGCGAAGAAAAGAATCTTGTCCTCAACTGGGAAAAATGCCATTTCATGGTAAACGATGGTATAGTCCTTGGACATAAAGTTTCCGCAGCTGGAATAGAAGTAGACAGAGCTAAAATTGAAGTAATGACTGGTCTACCGGCACCCACAAACGTTAGAGACATAAGGAGTTTCCTCGGACATGCCGGATTTTACAGACGATTTATACAAGATCTCAGTAGAATTGCTAGACCTCTGAATAATCTTTTGTGCAAGGAAGTTAAATTCGATTTTACACCAGAATGCAAGGAAGCTTTCGAAGCACTAAAGAAATCTCTTATAACTGCCCCAGTCGTACAACCCCCGGATTGGAATCTCCCTTTCGAGATTATGTGCGATGCAAGTGATTTTGCAGTTGGAGCGGTTCTAGGACAACGAAAAGATAAAAAGCTGCACGCTATATACTATGCGAGTCGCACACTCGACGAAGCGCAACAGAATTAATCTACCACAGAAAAAGAGTTACTAGCAGTGGTTTATGCTTTCGAAAATTTCCGCCAATACTTAGTTGGAGCTCATGTTATAGTCCACACTGATCATGCTGCCATCAAATATTTAATGCATAAGAAAGATGCTAGACCGAGACTAATAAGATGGATCTTACTACTCCAAGAGTTCGATATCGAGATCAAAGATAAAAGAGGAATAGACAACGGTGTCGCTGATCATCTTTCCAGGATTCGAATTGAGGATAAAGTTCCTATAGACGATTTCTTTCCTACAGAGAATATAGCTCTTTTGGACACGTCATTCATAGGTCACATATCGCTCATATCTGACGGATTGCTGGACGAATCAAACGGCAAACTGACAACCGACACTACTGATGCACGATCAATCATATCCATCAGCGACAGAACATCAACAGAACTTATTGACATACCAGTTAAGGTAGCTTGTAATGCTTTGAATCATAATATATCTGATGTCTCTCTACAAGAAGCAAATGCGATTGGACGGAACATCAAAGATCTCCCTTGGTATGCCGATATAGTAAACTATTTAGCCGCTGATTTTGAATCAGAAAATTTAAAAGGTTATGAAAGAAAGAAATTCTTTCGTGAAGTTCAGAGATACCATTGGGATGAGCCCTATCTCTACAAGCATTGTTCTGACGGCATATATAGAAGATGCGTCTCTGAAGTTGAAATTCCGAACATTATTTACCAATGTCATAGTTCTGATTACGCAGGACATTTCGCCACCTTTAAAACAGTCTCCAAAATTCTCCAGGCAGGATTTTGGTGGCCAACAACATTTCGCGATGTTCATGCTCATATAGCACAATGCGATAGATGTCAGAGGAGAGGAAAAATAAGCAAGAGACATGAAATGGAACAAAAATGTATCTTGGAAGTAGAAGTCTTTGACTGTTGGGGAATAGATTTTATGGTTCCTTTCCCATCTTCTAATGGCAACATATCCTGGTCGCTGTAGACTACGTCTCAAAATGGGTTGAGGCAGTTGCTTCCCCAACAAATGATGCATCTGTAGTTATCAAACTTTTCAAGAGCATTATCTTCCCAAGATTTGGAGCTCCCAGAATTGTCATTAGTGACGGTGGATCACACTTCATTTCGACCGATTGCTTGAGAAGAATAGTGTCCACCATCGAGTGGCTACACCCTATCACCCACAAACCAGTGGGCAAGTGGAAGTTTCGAACCGACAAATAAAGGAAATCTTGGAGAAGACTGTCCGAATAGACAAGAAGGATTGGTCTCGCAAACTAGACATAGCCTTATGGGCATATCGGACCGCCTATAAAACACCACTGGGAATGACACCCTTTCACTTGCTGTACGAAAAAGCATGCCATTTACCAGTTGAACTGGAGCACAAGGCAGCATGGGCAACCAAATTATTAAATTTTGATATTAAGCCAGCTGCCGAGAGACGTCTAATTCAGCTCAACGAGCTCGATGAAATACGACATTTGGCATATGAAAATTCGAAGTTATATAAGGAACGAACAAAAGCTTATCATGATAAGAAAATCATATCTAGACACTTTGAACCAAATGATCAAGTTCTCCTATATAACTCCAGATTAGACCTTTTCCCTGGAAAACTAAAATCTCGTTGGTCAGGACCTTTTACCATCAAGGAAGTAAAACCTTCCGGAGCACTAACGATCGTTAGTGAAGAAGGCGACGAGTGCACAGTAAACAGGCAGCGAGTAAAATATTATTGGGCCAAACCACCAGATATAAAGCCCCTTCCGCTGCTACCACCCGGTGATAACTAAAAACAGTTTTCCTAAGTCGAGCTAAAGACTTTAAACTAAGCGCTGAATGGGAGGCAACCCATTTTTCTTTTTCTTTTTTTTCATTTATTTTTCATTTAATATTTTCATCCTTATTTTAACTTTTATTCTCAATTTTATTTTCATTCATATTTATTTTACTTAATTCATTTAGTTAGAAATTTTAATCTTTAGTTAGTGCCACTTTCACTATTTTCAAAGCATTCACTTTCACATATGCATAAAAATCGATCGATATCAACAATTTTGTATCGATCGACATGGGGATGTCGAGGCAATTTCTCATTTAACTCGACATCCGCCTCTCCTTTCCTTATTTCGCAAACGCTAGCTGAATCCTAAAACTCCCTTTTCTCTCTCGATTCTTGACGATTTCCGTTCATTCTTTGCCCAAAACCACTCGATTTCAAGCCCTCCATCTGTTTTCATTCGCATTTCTCTCATTCTCCAAGGTATTGGTCCGAAATTCTTTTTGGATTGAAACCCTAGGGTTTGGGTTTTGAATTGGGGAAAATCGGGTTGATTTGGTGCAATTCTAGGTTGTTTTAGATGTTTTAACCGTTTATCTAAGTGCTAGGATAGTTTGTTTTACTCCAATCATCTCTTTTGATTCGTTTTTCGTATGAACTGTTGAATTGCAGGTTTCGCGAGTCGCTATCGATCGACACAGAATTTGTCCTGTCGATCGATTTCCGATTTTCTGATGAACACTGATTTGATCTATCGATCGACACACACGATTGTGCATCGAACGATATTACTCTTCTTCGCGAACCAATGCTAACTTACTCGTTTTACTTTTCTTTTCAGATGAGCACAGAGTCGGATACTGAGAGAGAGAGGAGGACGAAGAGGAGGAGTGATCCCGCTGGCCCTTCAAACCGCCGGCAACCTCGCGTCCCGAGGGACGACGAGAGGCCTCCATGGCCACATGAGGATAAGATCCCCATCGCTTACAGAGAGGGTCGCGACTTCTCGGACCCCAGGGCAGTCATCTCCTGCAGAGAGTGTCTCGATAGAGAGCTCACAGAGCAGTGGGACGACTACGACAGCCTGCACTACAACGCCTGGATCGATGTCGACATCGAGCCTACACGCTTCATTGACCCGGAGGTCACACACAAGATGCGGATCCAGGATGATCTGTACGCGATGATTGCTCAGCTCGGGTTGGGCACCATAGCCACGCACGCCTACGACCTCCACGTTCCGTTGGTGCGCCAGTTCATGGCCTCTGTCCGTCTCACCTACCGCCATGACGGCCCTAAAGTAGCGGGCGACGGCGTTCTCTCTTTCTTTGCTTGAGGGAAGAGATACTCGATCACCATCCCCCAGCTCTGCAGCATTTTTGGTTTTGAGGAAGATGCGATATCTTGCAGGTTCTCGCCTCTCCCTGGTGCGAGCGACTTCTGGAAGATCATAGGCACAGGCAGTTGGAGCGGCTCAGCGAATCAGTCTGACGTTCGTCACCCGACTCTCCGCTACTTCCTATGGCAAGATGGAGCCCAACAAGGTGCGCTTACATGATCTCTCACTGCTCTTCCCAGCGGTGAACGGATTGGTTGATCTCTCTCACCTCGACACTGCGGGACTGGTTGTCCCAAACCTTGGAGCTCTCTTCGCCGAGCATCTGATCTCACTGAAGAAGAAACCCTTGTCAGGCTCGGGTAGGAAGAAGGAGAGTGTGGGTAGTCTTCTCACACCGATCTTTGAGTTCTGTGGTATCCGTCTGGACAGGAGTACCGCAGACCGCTGCCATCTCTTCATGGACGAGCAGCATCTGATGAACTGCGGTTGGCTTAAGGAGAGCCTTCTCTGGTTCTTCAGGATTGACCGCCGTTTCCGTATGTTTCAGCTCCCGCATGCCACTCACTGACTTCGACCATCAGGTCGACATGATCCGGTTCACGCCCGACGACGAGTTCCTATTGGATCTCACCACTGAGTCTCGCCAGGAACCGATGGAGCGTGGCGTTGGAGGATCGCAGGCAGCACCCGCAGCTCCCCTTCCTGACTTCCCGGACATACCTGACGTCCCGATGCCTGAGGCAGACTTTCAGAGGACGGTCGTGAGTGCTCTTCGAGCCATCTGGGCTAGAGTCACGCGACCACCATGTGCGAGCAGGAGGAGTGTCAGAGCAGCAGACCCAGGACCATCTCACCAGTACCAGCAGGAGGAGGACGAGGAGGACACATACTAGCCTTCTTACCTTATCTCTGTATCTTTCAGACTTTTTATTTTTATTTTTATGTTTATGTTTCGGATTTGCAGGATTTATGTTTTTAAACTTATCTATGTTTTATGTTTCTGCACTATTTCGTATGTTTAATTTTCTTTGTGTTTGGACTGACAACAGAGCTAACTTGAGAGCCAAGCTAGACGAGTGAGTGAGTTCCGTGCTAACACATTATCACACATTCTGTCTTCACCTGACGATCGATACCATCTCCGGTACATCGATCGACAGGAAAGACAGAAAGGTACGACACTTTGCTTCAATATCTACACTTCTAACTTTTTCTATTTATACTTCTCCTACTTATTATTACACCGAGACGGTGTAGTCTGGGGGAGAATGTTACTAACATTTATCTTTTATCACCTATTTTTCAAAACTAAAATTGTTTTTCGAGTCAAAAAGGAAATATAAATTTCTATTTTCTAAAACCACTCTTTGGCACTACTCTAGACCTATTAACCACAGATTGCACTAGAGATACCAAAGTGGATCAACCTGTCAGTCAGCCACACTTACCCAGATTGTTTAAAGGAACCGAAGCTAACCTCCAACCTAATACTGACTATCTTAGCTTGTCTTGGGGCTTGGTATACATTGAATCGGAATCCTCCTACAAGACTGAAAAGATATAAGTCTATGTAATTCTGGTTTCCTTTCTTATCTCTTCGGCATCTCAAGATCTAAGTTTATAAAGAAAAGATTGATATGATTTCTTGAGAGCCAGAGGGGTAGGAGTGATTCCTGCGACCCCAGTATTCTAAATCTCAAGAATGATCACACATTGTGGAAACGAGGGGTAGGAGTGATTCCTAAGACCCCATTATTCGCTACACTTTGTCAAAAATGTATGAGTTACAATGCAAATGTCAATAAGATGGACTAGATGCCTATGTGGCATCGAAACCTGTCGAAATTGAAACTAATAAGATATTCAGAGAAGAGAGATAAGAGGAGAAAAGAATCAGAAAAGACTACCTGCTCAGGAAACTTGTTTGAGTTGAATCCATGTGTCTTTTGATCGATACTCCCAAGGTAAAGCACACACTTTTATTTTATGTTAAGAAATGAGGTTAGTAAAGGAGAATTCTAGACAAGATCTGGTAAGTTGTTTGATAGATGAATTTGGTTGCTAAACTAGGATAAGGTATAAACATGCATTTGTGGTTGAGACCGTTTAGATTCTTATGACGAAGACGTGAGGATTTTTAAGTTTTCAAAAATAGAGTCATGTCATTTTCAAACCTCCTTCGGAGAGACTACCGTTTGTTTTGCTTGAGAACAAGCAAAAGAGTAAGTTTGGGGGAGTTGATATACCATAAATTTCACCCGTTTTTAGCCATGGTATATAAGAGTTTTCAATCATATTTACTTCGTTTTCAAAGTATTTTAGAGTATTTTCAGGCACAGGTACCTAATTGAAGAAAGCAATTTTGAGGCATTTTTAGAGTATTCTCACGAATGAAGAATCAACCGATAGGAAACATGCGAGATCAGACGATTAGAGTCAATTACAATCGATCGACAGAAATCCAAGAGTGTCGATCAACATTAAGCCATTTGATGGATCACGATTAAGAAGATTTTCAAGTATCACAAGTGTGCTATTTTTACACAATTAGTCCATGGCCGCCTGTTAGGCTTTATATACTAGGGTATTGTATCATTTTAGAGGCAGACTTGCCTAGAGACCTATTGGAGAAGAGAAGCAATTTGGCTACCTTAGGAGAAGAGTTAGAGTTGGAGAGATAGATCTGAGACTGCAAAACAGAGAAGATCTTGAACTCCCTTTTTTATCTTACTCATTACTCTTTGTGTTCCTTATTTCATATTAAGTTTTATTCAAACCATCATGATCTTGTCTCTGATGAATATGTCTGAGTAAACCTAATTGTTAGATTTAGGTTTCTCATAAGGGTGAATCATGTGATGAGATTGTGATAACTGTTAGGGTGATTAAACTAGTTCTTTCACTTTAGTTATTCTTTATACTAGATTTAGGATTGATCACCCTTAAATCTAGATCTTAGGTTTGAAGATATAACCAATTGTATACTCTCCTTACCCTGAAACAAACTAAAGTGATCTAACTGACTAGACTCATGCGAAAGGTGGTCTAGATCATTAGAGAACGTGTTCAACCAAATCGATAATGCTTGCTAGAATTACCATCGATCGATACAACCATCGTTGTAGCGATCGATTGTATGAAAGGTGTATCGATCGATTAGACGAAAGTCATATCGATCGACTCTTTTCCGAGATCAACAAACGACAGTTGAGATCCGGGATCTAGTAAAGGAGACCCTACTGGTCGTACAAATTGATTGAGTTCAATGACTAAAGCCCTAATGTCACGTTCAAACTGCATAAATTCATGCCTGAGAAATACCTGAATCTAGCTATCCTCCTCATTTAAAAACAACCTTCACTTCAGTTACTGAACAACTTCCTTGTTCACATTATTATTTATTGCTTTAAAAACATATAAAACCTTAAGTCTATCTTTATTTCTAATTAATTGAACCTTCAAGTAATCCTAGAGTCCTTGTGGATTCGATCCCTAAGTACTACATCTGAACCTCTTATTTGAGAGAGTAATTCACTTTTTAGGGTAATTTGAGTGATATCAGTAACTGAGATATTAGCTAAAGGTGAACTTAGCAGTCTTACAGGAACCTCTCCGGCTGACAGTTTACGTTTGATTCCGGGCCTTCCCTTTGTTCTTTTCGTTGTTGGCGGATAAAGATCAACCTTTAGTATTTCTGCTGGCACTTGAACATCCTTTGGATCCGGAACCGGAAGTATGATACCGCTAACTTTTTCAGCCCATTTTCTTTGACATGGTGTTTGCAAACAAACGAGATGTACTGCATATTACGGAAAGAAGCAGCAGCAATGGCATGTCGGCATTGCAAACCAAGCTTTTGGAACTCGAGGCAAGTGCAAGTTCGTTTATCCAGATCAACCGTGTCACCGAATCCAGTTGCCTTGTGTGTAACTTTGAATACCCAAGTGGAACATGGCAAAACTAGAAGGCCCGTAGACAGCACAAGCTGTTCAACCAGTATTTTCTCAATGTTATCTGGAACATTTCCCTTCATCTTACTGATCTCCCCGCGTCTGCTCACATACCATGTACACAGCTTCCGCCGAATAAACTCTAGCAATGCCATTATAGGACTATCACGAACCGGCAAAAGAGCGTTATTCAACGATTCAGTAGCATTAGAAGTCATCACGTTGAACCTCTCCCCTTCGAAATGTGAACGTGTCCAAAGCTTCTTATCGATTTTCTCCAAATAATCCCAGCATCTCCAATCCGTGAGTTTAAGGAGATCCATTATCTCGTTGAAGTCTGAAACTTTGAATGCTTCCCCTGCTCTCCCAACCATAGCCTTCTGTTGCAACCCCTTGTACTTTTCCTGCACGTTCCTCTGAAGGTGTACGAGACAAATACCATGGTGTGCACGAGGGTACCATTTCTCTTTCGCTGCAAAAATGGCAGCGCATCTATCTGATATGATACTTAAATCACAACCATCCTCAACAATAGTAGATAACCTCTCGAAAAACCATGACCAAGATTCGGTGTTCTCGCTTTCCACTACTGCGAAAGCAATCAGGAATACGCGGCTGTTAGCATCTTGTCCGCTGGCACTTAGCAAACAACCTTTGTACTTCCCAAACATGTGGGTGCCGTCCACCACTAGGACCTTACGCAGGTGCTTCCACCCATCGATGCATGCTTTCAGGGACATGAATGCATACTTGAACCTTATTTTTCCTTCTTTATCCATTTCCGTTTTAATGTCGGTAATTGTTCCAGGATTTGCAAGCTTCAGTACATGGAAGTACTGTGGTAGCATCTTGTTAGAAATCTCCTCTGTTCCTTGCGCAGACGCAATGGCTAGTTCCTTAGTTTTCCAAGCTTTCCAGTACGAGCATGTATAGTTGAATTCCATTCGCAATATATCTGGAAGTTCCATAGCACGCGGTCCAGAGTAGAGCCTCTCGTATTTCGAGCGCAACAGAGCTGCAAGCACTTTGGCTGTCCCATGTCTTCTATACCTACCTCGAACATCGGCTGCGCATACATGGTTAAGAATTGCCTTCTTAACAAGATAAGTTGGAGAATCACCGAGTTGAACTGCCAATACTCTCCAGGTGCATTCCTTTTCGTGGCATTTCGCCGTGATACGCGTTTTACAATGCCTCAGCTTAAAACTGCACAACTTCGCAATTGCATAAATAGCCAACGTCAATTGCACTCCGCTTTGTCTTTGAACGTTCTTCCGACGTATATGTCACCGTCCTCCTTGCTGAAGTCAATGTCAAGAGGCTGGCAACTCCTTCCATCCATTTCATTATACACACCATCTACATCATTATATCCATAAATTTCTGGTACTTGTATCCCTTTCATGAATGCTTCTCCACCCTGAACTTGTCTTGTTGCGTTGACAAGAGGATCAACATCTTCCTCATCTTCGATCTACCGGTTCTGCGTGTTATTTTGATTTGGGGGAGTGTTCTTTCGAATTGGAAGGAGTTTGAAGAAATACATCACCGCTATCAACTGGTTCAGTACCTTGATTCTGCGAAGGCTCAATGTCTGGAGGAGTAACACTCACATTATCTACGTTTTTGGAGTGTGGTTCTCCACCATTAAATGCGGTTGACGGTGGTATAGGAGGGTCAACAAAATCAACATCATCGTTATCTCCAGTCACCCGTGTGTGCTGGTTTTTCGATTTAGTGGGCGTCACAAGAACAACATCAACGCCTTCATCTGTCTCTGTTACTTCGGTGTACGATCTGGAGGTTGATATATAATCGCTTCCTCCATCGGTAAAAGGATTTGAACGTCTCCGGTTCGAATCGTTTTTGTTTGATTTAGATCCACCTCCACGTGATCGTTGATTCCTACCCGACGCCGATTTACCACACACTCTGCCACCAATAGGGCCGGAACGCTGAATACCTTTACCAGCAGAGTGTCCACCACTTATTCCTTTGCCTAGGCCTTCTTCAAATCGTCGTCGTCGTCCGTCACGCAATCGTTACAAACATAATCATCCCAGCCATTGTAGTCGTAATCGGCATCATCGCCTTCATCTTCTGCCGAAACATCTTCCATGTTATCTCCTGCGTCCACCTCCATATCTCCAGTGAATGCTACAATGTTAGCTTCCCTGTTGTTTGCTCCTCTGTCCACTGCCATCTTGTCAGGACATGACGTCCTTGTATCTTGTTGGACACAGATTTGTTGAGGCAGATTATCTGACGCCGTTTTCACTAAGCAGCCTTCTCCTACATTTCCTCTCTTATTTCTGCATTATCCACTCGCATGTCATCTCCACAGGCTTTTCCCTTTTCTTTCTCGCAACTCTCTGTATTAGCCCCACTCACTTCGCCAAGAGGTTCTCCGCTTCTACCTTGATCTTTTGACGTTGCAACCATGCCACCAGACTGAGACTTTTCTTTGTAGCATGCTTCAATTGCTTCTACTTGCATAAAAAAAACAAGTCTTCATCAGGAGGTCCAACTGATGCATTCACTTGGGACGCAATTAGTCGTTCGGACCTTAGAAATATCATTTCTCCTGAAACACACTCTCTGAATGTTACGAAGAGATTAACAGACTTGTCTGCCCGGTGAAGAGCCTTGAAAATCCTGAAATCTTTGTCCGTTGCCATCTCCACGGGAGCAGCCCCTGTGCCCACCATTTCATTCTCTCCATCATTCAGCCAATAGGACATTTCGGCTGAGACTTCCCTTCCCGATAGCCCATACGCAGCTAGAATACTGACTTTTAACTCGTCGGCACCTCTAAGTCTGGAGGAATCGACAGCTCTACCCATTCTATTATTATCTATCTTGAAATACCAAACTCCATTGTCAAACATTATCCACCTCCCAGATAACCACAATGCAAAAATTACACTGGCCTACGATCCAAAAATAAGTACCCATTATGGTCATTTGCTAAATAGAGGAAGCACACATTTTTAAAAACAAATAATGAAGCTTTGAGCTCGAACACTGTACCTTCTCTGGTGTTGGTACTGATTTCTTTACTTTTAGCAACACTACTTGACCCAAAGCTCCGACCACCGATGATTGTTTCCATCCTTTTCAGGTACGGTGGATGCAGATCGACGGCCTCAGAGGATGAAAATATCATCTTCTCTTAGGGTCACTTCTTTTTTTGTCCACCGGTAATAACTTAATCTCACCATTATCGAGTAAGAACACACACAAAATAATTAATTAAAATTACTACAAAGATCAGAAGACAGTAAATGGCGGGAAAAGTTAAGGTGGAAAGGACAATTTCTTACCTTTGACCTTTTTTACCGGTTGCCAAAAGAAAATTAAAAAAAAACTTTCTTAGTTCTCACACGTGAGAAAACCTGAGCCGGGCAAGGGTCACTAAGTCTGTGGGTCGTTAGTTGTGGGTCATTTGACAAAGTCTCGTGGGTCACTCGCCTAAGCTACGCGGGTCAAAAGGCCAAAATGGGCACCGATTTGTTTCTCTGTCACTAGCGGCCTATCTACCCAATAAAAACCTAAAGAGACCCACTTACACAATTAAAAACTTACGGCGACCCATAACACTAAGCGACTCCTACATATAGACAAACTAAGTCTGTAGATGGTAAAATTGTAAATATTTCGAAAATTCAGTGATGGCATTTTCATGATTATTTTTTTTTTTTTGTTAAGAAAGAGAATAATGGTAAATTAGGTATAAAAAATAAACTAGTAATTAAAATAAAATTAGAGTTAAACAAGTAATTAATAGATAAGCAAGGGTTAAACTTTCTCAAAAAATAATCTTGTATTTTTAATGGTCTTTTTATTTATTTTCTAATATCTAATTGGAGATGAATAATAACATTTTGGTTATTATTGAAAATAGTTTAATTAGAAGTGAAAATTCCCAAAAAAGAAATTAGACCCTTCTAGCAATTTTTATTATCTTTTAACGAATTCTATACTCATCTATTCTATTAAAAAGAATCATGTCCACTGATAAATGTTTGGTCCAATAATGTATTTCATTTATTTAAATGACTATTATATCAAATTAAATTAATATTAAATTCAAATATGATTATACAAAAATCTAAATATAAAAATTAAAAACTTTAAATAAACTTTAAACAAAAAATATACTCACCCTTTGAAATGACAGATTATAGTTTAGTTTTTCTTTAAAATGGGATATTTTCACTGTTGGGAAAACTCACCACACAAATTCGCTGAAGCACTCTCTGATGCACTTGTCGTAGTACGTTAGAAAGTATGAGTTTGTAGATCTATGGAGAACAGAAGAAGAACACGGAATTATAGAAGATAGACACAAGAATTTGATATCCCAGGGTTCACCCAAATGTGGTTACGTCCCTGGGGCCTGGCAATGAGGCAAATCACTATAATCTCAAGTACAAGATATAGTACCTCTCTCTCTCTCTCACAACCAAAGCTTACAACCAAGCTAGGTCTTTCTTGCACAGATCGTTACAAAGACTTAGAGAGAAGAGTGCACACGAGCTCCTCTTATATAGTAGGAGTTTATTACATTTAACCTAGTTGGATTAGGGCATTCGCCCCTTTCCATAAACCTATTAGGAAATATTCCAAAATACTTGCAACTTCCATAACTCCATGAGAAGTAATATTTCCAGGAACATATCACCTTCAATAAAGTGATATTTCCTTTTCCTAATATGACATCCTTGTCTTGGTTTAAGTTATGCGATCTTGTTTGATTTCCATCACCAAATCTTGACTGACGAAGTCCCTGAAGTATTCGCTGACATAGTCTCTGAGGTAGTCTCTGACTTAGTCTCGAATCCCAACAAACTCCACCTTGATGACATCAAACATGATCCACTACTTAGGTTAAGCAAACTCGTGCTTTGCCAGGCGATGCCGAATGCTCCTTAGTGTTCGGACATACCAAGGAAGTCCACCGCTTCCTCAAACTTCTTAACCGGAACAACCTTGGTTAATATATCTGCAGGATTCCAAGAAGTACATATCTTCTTCACACTTACATCACCTTGAGCGATTATATCCCTGATGAAGTGCATCTTTCTGCTGATGTGCTTAGTCCTCTCATGATACACATTGTTCTTGGCTAGACACAATGCACTTTGAGAGTCACATGATATCACCACCGTGTCTTGCTTGAATCCAAGCTCCTCCGCTAAGCCCCTTAACCAAATTCCTTCCTTGACTGCTTCAACAAGCGCCATATACTCTGCTTCAGTCGTCGATAAAGCCACTACGCTTTGTAGACTCGATCTCCAGCTGATTGTATTCCCACCAGCCTTGAAAACATAACCTGAGATCGACCTCCACTTGTCCAGATCCGAAGCAAAATCAGAATCACAGAAACCTTCAACATTAAACGCCTCATTCTTTCTGAAGCACAGTTTCAGATCTTGTGTTCCCTTCAGGTACCTCAATACCCACTTAACCGCAGTCCAATGAACCATCCCAGGCTTACTCATAAACCTGCTAACCAACCCCAACGCATACGCCAGATCACACCTCGTGCCTATCATAGCATACATTATGCTTCCGATAGCATTAGCATATGGAATATCATCCATACAAGTCTCTGCTTCATCATCTACTACAGCTGACAATTTGAAATGTGCACCAACAGGTGTTGATACACTCTTTGACTCATCCATGTCGAATACCTTGAGAATCTTCCTGATATAACCAGATTGAGACAGTGTTAGAATCCCCTTTGCACGATCTCTCTCAATATCCATTCCCAAAATCCGTCTTGCTGGACCCAAGTCCTTCATCTCAAATCTGCTGCTCAGCAACTGCTTCACTTTCCTGATCTCTGCCGCATCCTTTGATGCAACCAACATATCATCCACGTATAGCAACAAATAGATGTATGTACCTTTGGTTACCTCCTTGATGTAAACACAGTGATCATATTCACTTTTCACAAAACCGTGACTAACCACAAACTGATCAAAACACTTGTTCCATTGTCTTGGTGCCTGCTTTAGTCCATAAAGAGCCTTCTGAAGTAGACAGACGTGATCCTCTTTCCCTTTAACCTGAAATCCCTCTGGTTGCTCCATGTAAATCTCTTCTTCAAGTGTACCATGAAGAAACACAGTCTTTACATCAAGTTGCTCAAGCTCCAAATCCTGATTCACTGTAATTGACAACAAGAACCTTATGGATACATGCTTCACGACGGGTGAAAACACATCTTGATAATCAATACCCTCCCTCTGAGAGTATCCCTTAGCAACTAACCGAGCCTTGAATCTAGGCTTCTCAACACCAGGTATGCCGGGCTTCAACTTAAAGACCCACTTGCAGCCTATCACCTTACGCTTACTAGGCCTTCTCACAAGCTTCCAGGTTTGGTTCTTATCCAGTGAAGTCATCTCTTCACCACATGCTTCAGCCCACTGCTTTCGCTCTTCGCTGTTCATCGCTCCATGATAGTCTTGAGGTTCTTCAGCACATACATCATCAGCTACATATAGTGCAAACGCTGCTACATCATCTGAGTCGGAGTACCGTGCAGGTGGCACTATTCTTCTCCGAACTCTATCTCTTGCTAGCTGATATCCTTCAAGACTTTCACCTTGTTTGTCACCTACGTCACCAGCTGACTCAACTGTTTCTTCAACAGCTCCACCTGAAGTATCAACTTCCGGTCCTGACGCAGATCCTGCTGTATTTTCCAGCACCGTCTGATTTCTTAGCTCCTCTGTGACATCTGCTTTCTTCTTGCAGACATCCAAATCCTTGTAGACTTTATCTTCTGTAAATACCACATTCCTGCTTATAACACACTTCTCCTCATCAAGAAGCCAAACCTTGTATCCTTTCACACCCACTGGATAACTTATGAAGATTCCCTTTTTAGCTCTGGCCTTGAGCTTTCCTTGATCTGCATGGACGTAAACCACTGATCCAAATCTTCTCAGGTGCAGATAACCGGGCTTCTTGCCCAACCAAAGTTCCTCCGGAATGTTCCCATCTATGGCAGAAGATGGACTCCTGTTTGTCACATATGCTGACGTAGATACTGCTTCAGCCCAGAATTTTTCCTCTAGACCCGACTCAACCAGAAAACATCTCACCTTTTCCATCAGAGTCCTGTTCATACGTTCAGCTACACCGTTCTGCTGTGGTGTATATGCACAAGTCATATGTCTCTTGATTCCATGTTGCTTACAGAAGCTGTCAAACTCTGTGTTGCAGAATTCAAGTCCATTGTCTGTTCTAAGACAACACACCTTCTTCTTGACTTGATTCTCGACCAGCTTCTTCCATTCACAGAATTTACTAAAGGCTTCTCCTTTAGTAGCTAAGAAATATATCCAGACCTTCCTTGTGTAATCATCGATAATAGACAGGAAGTATTGCTTCCCTGACAGACTTGGTGTCACACTTGGAGATCCCCATAAATCAGCATGTACATACTTGAGAGCTTCACCTGTATCATGTTTCCCGATGCTCAAGCTTACTCTCTTCTGCTTCCCCATCACACAGCTCTCACAGAAATCCAAATCACCAATCCTCCTCTTATCGATCACCCCTTTCTGGGCTAGAATCTGTAGATTCTTCATGCTCATGTGCCCAAGACGTCTATGCCACAAGACTGTCTCATCCTTAGATGGTTTCTTCTTGACACTGCAGTTTACTTCACCTGACACAGTCTCACCATCTAACAGGTACAATGACCCGGACAAGGTTCCCTGAAGTGCTAGCTTACCATGCTTGTAAAACCTAGTCTTCCCATGTCCACCACTGTGCTCAAAGCCCAATAAATCCAAGGTTCCCGTGGATATCAAGTTCCTTCTTAATTCCGGAATATACCTGACATTCGTGAGTGTCTTAACCGAACCTCCATAAGCTTTGATGTTGATTGTACCAATCCCTTGCACTCCAACCGCGCAATCATTACCAAGAAGAACTTGTCCTGAAGTCAGCTCTTGAAACATGTGAAACCAATCCCTCCTACACGTCATATGGTAGGAACATCCAGAATCAATCACCCACTTATCATGATGCCACTTATCTCCTACCGAAAGTGCATCATCGTCTGAATCAGGATCTATCACAACCGCTGCCTCACCTTCTTCTTCATCTCTGCCATACTTCTTCTTGTATGCATAACACTCCCTTTTGGTGTGTCCCTGCTTCTTGCAGAACCAGCAAGTTATCCTAGACCCTGAGATCGATCTAGACTTGCCCTTGTTATTCCTCACAGGATCCTTCTTCTCAGTTCTTCCTCTAGCATAATGACCTTCACCAATATCATGTGAAGCCGAAGAAGATTTCAAATCCTGATCTTTAGACCTTGCTGCACTTGTCACCTCTTCCAACGACAATGTATCCTTGCCGTACTTAAGCGTTTCCTTGAGAGAGTTGAACCGTGAAGGAAGCGAGTTCAGGAGCAGAATCGCTTGTACCTCCTCTGACACAGTTACATTCACGCTTGACAGGTGAGAGACAATCTTCAAGAAGTCATCGATATTCTCATCCATACTCCGAGTATCAACCATCTTGAAGGTATAGAACTTGTGCTGCAAGTGAATTCTATTCGGTAGAGTCTTTGAGAGATATAACCTCTCCAGTGTAGACCATGTAGAAGCAGCTGTAGTACACAACTCGATCTTCCTTAACACATGATCCCCAACATTGAGAATGATCAGATTCATCGCCTTCTCTGATCTTTCAAGCCTTTCAGCTTCCTCTTTCTCTAACCGCTCTTTGTAAACATCCTCGTCTTCATCCTTCTTCCTAGCTGAGACAGAAGGTGACTCGGACTCTTCTAATACATCCTTTAAACCAAGGACAGACAGATGCGCAAGCATCCTCTTCTTCCACAACGAGAAGTCTCCCTTCCCATCGAACCGCTCCACCTCAATCCTTACTTTAGTAGACATTGAGAACACCACCTAAGGCTCTGATACCACTTTGTTGGGAAAACTCACCACACAAACTCGCTGAAGCACTCTCTGATGCACTTGTCGTAGTACGTTAGAAAGTATGAGTTTGTAGATCTATGGAGAACAGAAGAAGAACACGGAATTATAGAAGATAGACACAAGAATTTGATATCCCAGGGTTCACCTAAATGTGGTTACGTCCCTGGGGCCTGGCAATGAGGCAAATCACTATAATCTCAAGTACAAGATATAGTACCTCTCTCTCTCTCACAACCAAAGCTTACAACCAAGCTAGGTCTTTCTTGCACAGATCGTTACAAAGACTTAGAGAGAAGAGTGCACACGAGCTCCTCTTATATAGTAGGAGTTTATTACATTTAACCTAGTTGGATTAGGGCATTCGCCCCTTTCCATAAACTTATTAGGAAATATTCCAAAATACTTGCAACTTCCATAACTCCATGAGAAGTAATATTTCCAGGAACATATCACCTTCAATAAAGTGATATTTCCTTTTCCTAATATGACATCCTTGTCTTGGTTTAAGTTATGCGATCTTGTTTGATTTCCATCACCAAATCTTGACTGACGAAGTCCCTGAAGTATTCGCTGACATAGTCTCTGAGGTAGTCTCTGACTTAGTCTCGAATCCCAACATTCACAAATCAATATATCATTTTAACATGGATACTTCGTTGTTAGGCTAATAAAAGCAAAGAAAGAGTGGGTGCATACAACATTAGTAAAATAGATAAATCAAGAGTAGCTTAAATCGAATGGTACCAATTCAACAACCACACACTACTGCAGCAAATCAACCCCTTTATACCTTTAAAAGCATGTCCTCCCTCTTACTTTACTCCTTCCATTAAAGTTTTTAAGTCAAGAACCTTTTCTGTTGTCGATATGTATATTTTAGGAGAAAATTAGTTTGTAATATTTCACTTTAAAATCAAAAGACTCAAAGGGGTAAATTATTTTTTTACTGTTGTGTGTTTCAATAAAACTACATTTACTTCTTCTTTTGTGTACTCCTTTTCCTCCTTGTTTTCCATTTCGTAATTTTTTAATTTTAAGATTACAAAGAGTAGAAGCAATACCTTCTATTTCAATTTAGTTCCTATACAGTATGAATATAGAATTACTCTTTTTACGAAATTATTTTATAATAAGAATTGTGATAATTTTATACTCTTCGAAAATGATGTTGATTTGGAATGAAGCATCAAAGTTCGAGCCTTACCTAAATAACTCGATTCTAATTGGTTCTTTCAATAGATGGGTATATTTTTTTGTTTTAACCTTTTCTTTAAAAAGTTAATTTTATATTTAAGTTTATTATTATTATATTTGTATTTAATATTAATTTAGTTTGACAAAATAACCTCTTAAAAATATATATAATTGAACATAACATTTATCAATAAATTACGTTTCTGTTTTAATAAAATAGATATGTTTAGAAAGTAAGCCGGTAATGATTTCCGGTGGTTTTTTTGGAAATATATTATAATTTTGTTTCGAAGTAGTCCACATAATCCAAAGAAGTGAATAATATAAATAATGGTACTCAGGTAGAACAAAATATAGCTTTGAGTTATTACCACCGTTAGAGTTTGCCCATATTTTGACACAAGATATATTTTTAAGTTAACTTTCCAATTCCACCGGTTAGAGGTCAATCAGAGTCCTATAGCAGTAGTTATGCATGTTTTACTCAAGAATGGTTTGTCTGCCTCGCGAGATAAAGTTGTCAAGGGGATGAAGGAACGTCGATCGACGGTGCACCTTTGGTGTCGATCGACGATGATCCCAGAATGCAGGTCAAGTACATTTCAAGACCGACTTAAGCCCAGAAAGCACTGCAAATTACCATATTGCCGCTGGCCGACTTTAAACCTTACTTATGTGATTTCAAAGCCATTGTCTACGTTATGCTTTTTATTCTATTGTTTTAGGTTTTCTCTTAGGTTAGGAGAAAATAGATGAACTCCTTCAGAATCCTCTTGGAACTCCTTTGGTTTTCATATTGCTTTCTATTTTATATCTATTATTTCTATGATTTTTAGTGACAACTATCATGTGTGAATAGATCCACCTGTTAGATTTAGGGTTCAAATAGGTTTGTGCAGAGAATCATAGTCTTGTGTTCTAGTGTTTCTAACTAGAACCCTGATATTAGATAATTAAGCGCATGCAAGAACTTGGTATTTTACCTGAATTGATTATAATTGAACTATGATTGTTAGAAACATGCAACAGCTGATTTAGTTAACCTAGTGAACACATCAAACTCATTCGCTAAAGCTTACTAGAAGAAATATTGATTGACAATCCTATCGGTGTATCGATCAACGTTTTTAAAGGTATATCGATCGGCACTCAATATATAGTATCGATTGATACTTTCTCAAGTTCAACAAACGACAGTTGAGATCTTAGATCTAGACAATAAATGATCTAAACAAACGGAAGTTGATAGATTATTACTTAGTTTGAGTTCTAGAATATCATGCATACAACTTTAGCCTCTATACTATTATAATCATGAATAGAAACAATTGGTTTAGCAACCATCGTTCCATGAAACAACTCATCAATTTACTGAACAACTACCTTATTCAACAACTTTTCTTAATTTACTATTTTATTATCTATT
The DNA here is from genome assembly GCF_000801105.2 of Raphanus sativus. Taxonomy (NCBI): domain Eukaryota; kingdom Viridiplantae; phylum Streptophyta; class Magnoliopsida; order Brassicales; family Brassicaceae; genus Raphanus; species Raphanus sativus. The sequence goes on along the minus strand of NC_079517.1, from coordinate 22,877,501 downwards.
TACTTCGCTTAATTGTGATTGATTGAGTTTATTGTGTGCCCACGCTCCTTGTGAACTTGATCCCTAAGTACTAGAACTGAACCTCTTATTTGAAAGATTAATTCACTCCTTATGATAATTTGAGTGATATCACTAACAAGATGCATAATAAGATCATTTCAAGATCATTGAGTGATAAATTAAATTAATTTTCTTTTCATTGCTGAATTTGGATGATCCGTGGCTGTATGTAAGGTGAATTTAATGACGAAATCTTTTTATTTACATAAAACTAGGATAAGACCTATGCCTAGCGCATGGTGAATTTATATGAAAATTATTTAAAAATATTGTATGAAAAAATAAAATTTATATTCTTAATCGAATTAATATTTTTGGCTCTTAATAATTTTTTTTTAAATTGTTAATTACATAGTTTGTTTACTGAGGAGCTGATCTCATTTTTAAAAATATTTTAGGTCAAAAATCACTTATCGCATAAGAACCTAAAGTTTAGGCCGAAGAATTTCAGGTGTAGTATTTGGTTACAATGAAACTATGTCAACTCAGTTTTATATCATGATTTAGCAATTTAAAATTTAATTATGGTTATAAGAAGTTTATGTTCACGTGCCAATCCTTTATATGTCTCAATAATTTTCTCTTTTTATGTCGTTTTTCATTTTGGTTATTGCTTGATATAAATATTGATTTTGAAGTTTATTCTCATTTTGTTCTATTGTTTTGGTCTGATATTTAGAAAATGTTTAAGATTTAAAACTATTAAAGAGATAAATACTTAGGTTAAGATCTGCGTCTTGTGAGAATAAATATTTTATATTTATTACATATTTATGTTTTTCTGCATTTTATGAAATAAAAAAATAATAATTATATATTAAATGAATAATAATTAGTTACTATTATGTAATAAATTGGTGTTCGCATATAAATTAAACGATCACTCCTCTTTGTTCGCAATCATTTTAGGATAAATATATTAAAAAATCAATCTTATTTATATATATGATGTATAATTAAATTTAAATGATATTAACATATATATATATATATATATTATACTTTTATTATGTATATTTATTAGGGAAAATTGCCAAATATGACTCAAAACTTGATTTTAATTGCAAAATTGTACTCAAACTTGAATCAAATGCAAAAGTAACTCAAAAGCCTATTGAAAATACAATCAGCTCCTTGTGACCAAACAAAAGAACCTAATTTGTTTTTACGTCTATAACCCCATAAGTTTTCTGGATTTGTTAAGTCTTCTGACTTGTATTGTTCTCTATGCAGCATATGGATGTTTTTATTAATGTGCTGAGGCAGAGGTACTAGGCTAATCCACGACATTTCAGGAGCGACAGATTGTGATTCATTGATCATTTATTTTCTCGGCATTGGAGAAGCAACTACTGTGATTTTAAGAACTCGGAGCCCAATCACATAGGTTTAGGAAGAAGACTCCCTGGTGGAGCGTGAAATTATTTTGCAAGCACTGTACCAACATTTTGCGAATCTAATAAAGTTTGGGGAGTGGATGTGGATGATATCTATGCGCCAGTAAACTACAAGAACAATCATTGGTTTTCTATTTGGATATCGATCCCTAAGAGGCACATAATCGTCGGGACATCATTTGGGACCATATCTCCCATGAAGAACTCGATAAGATAATGGAGCCTTTTCTCCACATGTCCACATGATCCCTTATCTGCTTGTTGAGTTTTCTACCTCTGACGAACAACGTGTCCAACACACTCTGGAGCCATACACATATGAGAGACCGACCAGTGGAGTACCTCAATGCTGATCTGGTGATTGTGGCGTGTACACTCTAAAGTACTTTGAATGCCATGATCATGGGATGCCATTTCTTCAAAAAGACTATGCTACTAGGAACGGGAAGGCTATGAGGGATAAGATGGCGGTGTATATATTTAAAGAGCTTCCTGGCCAGCAAAAGAAAGAGAACGAGGACAATGATGAGAATATGGGAACGTATGAAGGGAGATACACAGGGTCAGCATAGGATGATGTGTAGTTTGAACTTGTAGGATGTGTGTATTTGAACTTGATGATTTTGTGTGCTGATGTATGATAGATTAGGCTACGTTAACAAGGTCAGGATAGGATGACGTTTTTTAACCTATCCTCCTTTCAGATAATCTAATGTTGGATTTGACGATTAAAATAAAAACTTCATAACCCATAACACATAAATTCTTAATACAAAGAAGTTGACACAGATAAGTTCATAAGACAAAAGAGATAAGCAGATATATAGAATCGAAGACACTAGTTAAGTCATCTGGACGACTAACTTGAAGGTCGTCTGGAAGACAATCCCTGGACGACTAACTTGAAGGTCGTCTGGAAGACTTAACCCTGGACGAGTAACGAGTAGGTCTTCTGGATGACTAATTTGAAGGTCGTCCACGTCAGTTCTTACATTGTTGACGTGTATGGCCAGTTACTTTGCATTTTGAGCATCTATAAACCATGTGCTGCTTCCGGGGTTTGCGTCCTCTCATCCTAGATAGCTCCAACCAAGATTGCCATCTTGATTTCTTCTGTCTCCCCGGACCACGCTTTTTTTCCGGAGGAAAGCATGTGCGTGCCTCAAATTGTTGTCCAACACAAAGAAATATATTCTCTGAGTCACCTGCAAACAAATAATCCTTTCAGTACACTGGACATACAAGTGTGGAGACATGCAAACGAACATATGTTCCAGCTGATATAGCATGAGAGGAAGGTTTACTCTCGACTGCATAGACACCACAATCACACTTTCCATGTTCCAAATCAACCACACAGTCCATTTTGTCACATTTCACAAAGAACCATCATCCATCAATTGGTTGGACCCTCATCTTATCCGCTATGTTGAGTTGGGAGACTCAAAGCATCTTCTCTCCTTTTCCAAAACCACCTTCATAGCTTCTCCCTTATGAACTCCAAAAGGAACTGAATCGGAAATCCTCTAGCTCGCTTCAGTGCGGAATTAATAGATTTAGCGATGTTGCTCGTTTTTATGTTGTACATGTCTCCCTGACAATAAACCCTTGACCATAGGCTGATGTCGGCATTCTCCAAATATGTTGCAAGGTCCGGGTTCGCACTCTGTATCTCATCCATGTATCGGTCAGAATCTGAAACCGTATGAGTATAAGCAACACTTTTCACCAAGTACAAGAGATGCTTCCCTTTATACTTTTTGACAATTTTCTATTGAAGGTGATAATAACATATTCCTCGGGTTGCCCAAGAAAACACCTTCTCACACGCACTTTTAATTGCCGTGTGTCGGTCGGATACTATCACCAGAGCTTTCTATACACAATTCGCCAGTTTTATGAAAAACCATTTCCAAGAATTTTCATCTTCAGCATCTACAATCCCAAAACCAATGGAAATATCCAAAAATTACCATCTTGTGTGGTTACAACTAACATAACACCATACTTTCCACTTAGGTGAGTCTCATCCACCACAATCACCCTTCTCTGATACTTAAAACCTTTGATAGAAGCTCCAAAAGAGATAAATAAATACTTAAAATTATTCTCATAATAAAGTTCTATATCCGTGATAAAATCTGGATATGCTGATGAAATTTGCTCCAGATATGATGGCAGTCGCGAATACCCATCTTCTGCTGATCCTCTCACCAATTCTTGCGCATATAACAAAGCTTTGTATGAAGTGCTGTAATCAAGTGTCATGCCAAACATGTTCTTCATTGCATCAGTGATATGCGGCGGATTTAACCCATCAATGATTCCAACCCGATCAATGAAAAGCCTACCAACATACTTCGGAATACAGTGTCTCTGCTGAGCGATTCGGTCTGACATAGAGTATGTATGAGTTTCCACATACTTTGTTACCCAAAACGTGTTTGTCCCATGTTTCACACTCGCTCTGATCTTCCATCCACAACAATTAACACGGCATGTTACCACAAGGAGAGTTTGCGTTGAATGCTATCAACCGTAGCTCTGAAACCAGTGCTGTCCCTGCTAACAAAATTCTGGTTAACATAGATATTGTTACCATTCGATCTTCCTCCTTCACTAACATATGTCTCTTTCAAAATCTTCAAAACACATATCATCATATTCTTCCTCATCCTCATCTTTAACCTTTCTATAAACACTGTAATCCTCACCATCCTCGACCGCTTCAGCAACATCAGAGATATCAGCATCCTCCTCTCCATCATCATCCTCCCATCATCCTCCTCCTCATCATCCTCCTCCTCATCATCCTCCTCCCCATCATGATTTTTATCTTCAACCAAATCATCATCATCATCTTCAAAACATTCATCAGCTTCATCACCTTCATCATCTTCATCACCTTCATCTTCTTCTTCCCTTTCCTCTGAAATCATTCTCATCTTGCTACGGCTTGATACACAAAGTCGTACTCCATGTGTTTTGGTTATCTCGAGAAAGTTTCGAAATTGTATATCACTTGTAACATGAATAGGAAGAGTGTATGTAGCCATATGTTGCATCATTGCTTATGGTAATGAGTAGGTTAACCCCACAGACTATGTGCTCATGTCTAGTTTATAATCTTCTTGAGCCATTGCAAGAAGTTCAGCATGTGTCGAACCTTCACTCAAAAAATACATTCTCGCTCCTTTTTAATTATAGACCAAAAAATCCCAACAGCCATCTTTCAACAACCATTCTCCATACACTGCAAGTAACTGACGCATCATCTACAAAAATTCAAAATAAAACACATTACAAAGACATTAGCAGACATAGAACGCGTATGAGTTAAAAATACATTAGCTAGAAACTTTGATTAACATGAATGTTGGTAATCTCATAAATATCACCAATTATGTTATAAATTTCATTCAATAATCCTAATATTGATTAATATACATGAATTAATAAGAAAATGTTAAAAAATTTATAGTTTTAGAGAAAATGAAAGTTTACTAAACATTGACGTAGACGAGAACCAAGTAAGTCGTCTGGACGACTTACTAGTATGTCATCTGGTAGGTCATTTTTGCAATTGACTTTTAAATTTGTTCTTAGTAAGTCGTCCATTTTTGTTTGTTAAAAAAAACCTCAAGAGTACCCGAGATGACTTACTTGTAAGTCGTTTTGGATAAATGGGTTAGTTTTGCATTTGACAGAATTGTGTCTGATATTTAACTTTTTCTGGACGACTTAATGGTAAGTCGTCTCTGGGAAAACAAAAAAAAATATTTTATGAAAGCTAGATGACTTACTTGTAAGTCGCCTCAGGTTAGTTTGCAATTGCAAAATAAAACTAAAATATTTAAATTTTTTCAGACGACTTACTTGGAAGTCGTCATTTTAGAGGACTTACGGGAAAGTCGTCCACGATAAGTAAGGTTTGACCAGAATCTTAAAATAAAATCATGGACGACTTTGCTTATCCTGGATGACTTTCAAGTAAGTCGTCCAGCCAGAAGACTTCTGTGTAAATCGTCTGGAAAACATTAAATATTTAAGTTTTATTTTCCAATTGCAAAATTAACCTGAGACTACTTACCTGGAAGTCGTCTAGCTTTAATAAAATATTTATTCTTTTGTTTTGCAAGAGACGACTTACAAGTAAGTCGACCAGGAAAAGTCAAATTTCTGATACAATTCGGTCAAATGCAAAATTAACATGATTATCCTAGACGACTTACAAGTAAGTCGTCTCGGGTACTCTCGAGATTTTCTTTAACAAACAAAAATGGACGACTTACAAGTAAGTCGTCCATTTGAGCAGAAGACTTACCCGTAAGTCTTCTACAGCCAGAAGACTTACACGTAAGTTTTCTGGGCGAACAGATCTGGGAAAAAATCTTTTTTATACCTTAAATCAATGAGATGACTTCCTTAGCACACATAAATCTTCTCCAACCACACAGAACCTCAAACGAAAGTAACCCACCAAGAATCGTGAGCTTGAATGGCTCTATCAACCATAAAAATTTACAATCAAAAGCTTGAGTTTTTGGATGAATATGAAAACAAAGTGAAAGCGATGTTGTTTTTAGTTCATAAGAATTGAGAAAGAAAGAGTGTAAATCGATTTGAGGTGCATCAAGAGCTTCAAATTGGTGTTCATGGTGGTTGGGTATCGATGGCAATGACAATTTTGTAAATACTTGAAGATGATGATGTTGAGAGAGTAAATAGGCCATTTTCGAAAAAAAAGCTAATGGCATTTTTTGTAAATAATGTCAACTTCTGGGGTGGATAGGGCAAAAGAAAAATCCAAAAAAAAAAACATATGTTAGTTTTGTGGTTGACTTCATGTTTTGAGTCAATTTTGCAAAAACCCCTATACAATAAATGAAGTTTCTAGTCATATGATTTTATGATGATTTGCATATTCGTGTAATAAAATTTTACTCCAAGAAATTGTGTTTAATGTGGGATGTTTAGTGGTTTTAATAATTTATAATCATTTAAAAATAATCAATATTTAAAAATTAAAATATTAATTTTTCAATATATGTTCAATGCAAATATCAAAATATAAGCATGTATTTTCATATGTTTTAAGAGAGATTACAGTTTCTAACACATTGAATGATACTAGAATTCTTTTCAATTCACAAATATAAAAATTATTTGATTTCAACTCCAAATTTGTTATGATAATTTGATTCTTTTTAAAGAGAAGATTCACATCTACTAAATAAAATATGAAACAAAAATAAATTTAATACATAAATTGTTAATATGGGTATTAAAGTTTGCTACTCTATAATATAAATTGAATTTTTTATGTAATGTAGAATTTTATATTAAAGTAAAAACTTGTATAAAAAAAACTAGATATATATTAATCCGCACAACCCTTATTTTAGTGTGCATATTATAGATATATACAGTATATATACACAATGATAATTTCGTAAAAATTTATGTGTTTTACCAATTTAGAATAAAGCAATATCACACGTATCAATACTATTTTCAAAGTTTTTTTTTTGTAAAACTATTTCAAAGTTTTACACGAGATAAATAGGCTATGATATTTACAAATATGTTATTCGCCGATTTTGCACGAAGTTAATTGTGTTTCAAAAGAAAAAAGTCACTAAGTTCACTTTTTTCTTTAATATAAGGAAGAGCTTTCCAGGGACAATTCACCAAACTCAAAGAAGACGACCGAATTAATAAAAGAAAACAAGTCTGCTTTTCAATCTTCAGAATTAGAAGAAAAAATCAGAGAGATGGTTCAGAAGCTCCATCTCCAACACAAGAAAATTCTTCCAGAAAACCATCGACAACTTCAAATCATTTTTCTCCAACAATGCTACCTATCACAAACTACCTAAAACACCTAACAATACCTCTATCAACGATCATCATCATCAAAACCCAAAAAACATTATATCATCATCATCGACATCATCCGTACCTAAGCAGTTACAGCCTAAATCCAGAGACTATGTGACCGAAAACAGTGCTTTGGCTCAACCACCGAGAAGAGGAGACAGAAATGAGACTCTCTTTTCGAAACCAAAGGTTGAGCTTATTCTCCGAAAGCTACAAGAGATGGAGGAGATAATGAATGGTGATATAATAAATGATGAGGAACATGTCTTAGATGTTCGGGAGATCCTCGATTGCTACTCTCGTCTTCGTTGCGCTGCTTACCTCGATGTGGTTGAAAAGTTTTTTATTGAGGTCTACTCTGATTTGTTTAGCACTCAACCTCTCGAGCACACGACTAGCGTGGCCGTTCAATCACGTTACCCTTAACGGTGCCAAGAATAACTAATGGAAATTTTGATATGATGATCTCTCTCCTTTATTTCTTTTCTTTTTTTTTTAAACTTTTGCTTGTCATTTTTTTTTTGTTAACTTCATGATCTTTCTCCCTTGTGGCTGCATTTTACTAGTTTTACTTTCATTTTATTTTATTTTTTCTTATGAATTGTAATAATAAAAGTTTTTTTTGCTTAAATTGTAACAATAATAAAAATTGATGAGCCTTATTTTGAAAATAAATACTAAATAACGCTCTCTCGCAATGAAAAGCAGCAACAATCAAAATCTCTATTAAGATTATGGTTTCTCATTAATTTATTAGTTCTTTGGCGATAGATTGTATGCCACTTGATCTTCACTCTTGTCTCTTGTCGATCATCAACTCCGGTTCTTTGAGGATGAAATTTAATGTTCTCTCTGGTATCTACATCAAGGAAATTATGGTAGGTTATGTTCAGTTCTCGATTGAAAAGTTGTTCAAGTATGATCTCACGCGGATTAGTTCTCTAGTCTCTAAAAATCCAACAATCTTTGAGGGGGCGGCGATCACAAACCTTTTTTGGTGAAATATGTAAGAAATATAATGTATGCAAATGTATATTTCTTTTCCATGATGTGGTTTTATGTTAATTTAAAAAATATTAATTTATTATTTTACTAATGTTTTAACTAAAATATAAGTGACTAATGTTCTAGATGAGGAGAGTGATTTAAAGGAAAAACCTAATGAAAAATGCATAACAGAACAAGCAGAATTTATGAACCTTATATATTGGAACATTCCATACTTGTCTTCTCATAATGAAATGAGTCACTTTAAATATACATTTTTCACTTACTCAATTTTGATGGATGATTGAAATTAAAGGATAAACTTGCTATAGAAATAAGTAACACTTGGTGAGAAAGTATTCAAAATTTGATGGAGAAGCTAGGTCCCTTTCCCCACCTATAAATAGTTGTCTTTGCTCTATTCTAAAGCATCACAAAAACTAAAGAGAATCACAAAAAAGATGTGTAGACAAGGAGAGAAAAGTTTTAACTTCAACTTAAAGATCAAAAAAATCATCTTCTATGATCAAAACAGTTCAAGAACATTTTTTCAATGATGAAGTTAGGCATTCCGTTAATCCAACTTATAATTTTATTATGTGATTAGTGTTGACATGAAAGCATACAAGACATGAAGTCTTACAAGATAAATAGGATTAGACAAGCAAGAATGGTCCCGGATGGTTATGAAGTGTGTTGCAAGGTTATCCGTACAAGACTTGATCCACACGGTATCAACCAAGTCTAAACAACAAGGAAAGCAAAGATACTTGCTAAGAAGTGGTTTAGAAGGAGAGGAGACCGTTGGAGGATCAAGACAAGAAGAGAGATGTCGGCAAGATTAAAATACAATAGAAGTCACATGTTCCTCTTACCTTGGAGCCGTTTAAGACCTGTCACTATCTCGGCCAGTTCCTTGAGAAGACCAGCTTAGTTTAATCTAATTCTTATTGTCTTGACTTGGCCTGATATGGCTTTAAATATATGCTGTATGCAAGCTATTTTTGATCAAGGAAATATGAATTCCTCTTTACACTCTCTCACTTGATATCACTCTCTCTCTCTCACTCGCCAAACTCATCACTCTCTCTTTCATATATTCTTGTCTTTGATTCTCTTAATCTACCACACAAATCTACTTATTCTTTCACAAAACTACATGGTATCAGAGCAACAAAGCTCTTGAAACCTATCTTTAACTTCCGCAAACTCTGTTCTTGTTTCACTTCATCTTGTTCTTTAAATTTCTCTGTTCTTGGCGATTTGGAAGAAAGATGGAAGAAAACAACAACAACAACAAACAGCTCAGTATTCCTGTGACCTTGAAAGGGATTAATTATCTCTTTTGGGCCAGGATGGTGAAGAGAGCCCTTGGAGGAAGAAGTTTATGGAAGTATGATACAAAAGCATCAGCTCCAAAACAAACTGTCCAAGGAGAAGATGGAAAGGAGATGGTGGTAGCTGATGATGACAAATGGGAACAAGAAGATCTCATGGTGCTCTCAGCCCTCCTTAGCTCACTTGAACCAGCAATCATGGAGTCTTACTCATACTGTGAGACTACCAAGCAGCTGTGGGACACTCTCTACAAGATTTATGGGAATGTCTCGAACCTCACCAAGGTCTTTGAAGTAAAGAAAGCCTTCAATGGTCTCAGTCAAGGAGATGTGGAGTTTCAGCCCCACTTTGGCAAGTTCAGGTCTCTTTGGGCAGCGCTGGAGATATTAAGACCTCACACTATGGACAATGATATCTTTCTAGCCAGGCGTGAAGAAGATAAAGTCTTTGGGTTGCTGCTCACACTCAACTCATCCTATGGAGGTCTTATCAAGCATATCCTAAGGGCTGATAAACTTCCTGAGCTAGATGATGTTTGCGCTCAAATCCATAAGGAAGAAGGGTCAGTGAGCGTATTTGGAAGCAAGGGAGACTTGAGCATGGCTCACCAGGCTGAGGGAATAGTACATCAGTGTACACCACACCAAGGACCAACCTAGATGAGCTCCTCAAGAAATCTGACTTGGAAGCTCTCATCAAGGCCCTAAAAGAATCTGGTATTTCTAGAACCCTTGGGATCTCTCCTAATGCTTCTCACACTGCTGGTGATATTTTAAATGTTTTAAAATCAGTTAAACCATTGATAATAGACTCTGGTGCTTCTCATCACATGATTAGTGATTTGAACCTGATTAAAAACATTGAACCAGTGATAGGAAATGTGATGATAGCAAATGGTGACAAAATCCCAATAAAAGGTGTAGGAGATCTTAGGCTGTTTGATAAAGATTCTAAAGCTTTTTACATGCCCACCTTTGCCTCAAACCTGTTATATGTTAAGAGAGTCACTACTGATTTGAATTATCAAGTTACTTTAATTCCTAACAGTGTGTATTTTCAGGATATTGATTCTAGTAAGTTGCTTGGAAAATGTGTTAACAAGGGAGACTTGTACTTGCTTGAGGACACAAGACCAGCTTCTGATTTATCTAGTGCTTTTGTTTCTGTTTCTGAATTCCCTAAAGATGTAATGTGGCATGCTAGATTAGGACATTCTCACTCTCATGCTTTGAACATCCTGTTGCCTAGTATTAATTTTAAAAGTGATTGTGAAGCTTGTATCTTAGGAAAACATTGTAGAAGTGTTTTTCCTAAATCCAAGACTATCTATGATAATTGCTTTGATTTAATACATTCTGATGTGTGGACTGCCCCATGTGCATCTAGAGAACAGCATAAGTATTTTGTGACATTCATAGATGAAAAATCTAAGTATACTTGGATCACATTGTTACAATCTAAAGATAGGGTGCTAGAAGCTTTTAAAAATTTCCAAAACTATATTACTAACCATTTCAATGTCAAGATTAAAATTCTTAGATCAGATAATGGTGGTGAATATACTAGCACAGCCTTCAAACAACACTTAGCTGCTCATGGGATTATACAACAAACTAGTTGCCCTTACACTCCACAACAAAATGGTGTAGCTGAAAGAAAGAATAGACATCTATGGAGGTGGCCAGGAGTATCATGTTTCACGCCAATGTCCCTAAAAGATTTTGGAGAGATGCAGTGGTCACTTCTACTTACCTAATTAACCGCACACCCACAAGAGTTCTTCTTGATTCCACACCATATGAGGTACTCAACAAAACCAAACCATCTATAGACCATTTGCGGGTATTTGGGTGTGTGTGTTTTGTTTTTGTTCCAGGAGAGTTAAGAAACAAGCTAGAAGCTAAAAACACAAAGGCCATGTTCATTGGCTACTCTACACATCAGAAAGGATACAAGTGCTATGTTCCAGAGACAAGGAGGGTCCTAGTATCAAAGGATTTTAAGTCCCTGGAATCAAAAGGGTATTATGCTGAGAGGAGTTGGGAAGAACTAAAGAATATGTCTCAATCTGCCTCAGACAGAGCTAATAACCTTAGAGTTATTATGGAGAGGCTTGGAATCAGTTTACCAAACTCACCAGCCCTGGTCAGAGGTTCCAACACAGGCTGTAGAAGAAACAGTGGCAGATGTTGAGATCACTCATCTTGATCATGAAGGGGGTGATAGAACTGAGCAGACTGCGCAAGCTCAACCTGAAGAAAGCTCAGTATCTCATGTTCAAGATGAGAGATCAGAAGCTGAGGTACAGATGGGAGAGCCAAGTGGAGTCAATGAGGCTGAACCTGAGCTGATACAACCTAGGAGGAGTACAAGAGTCAGGAAACCAGCTTCTAATTGGAGCAACACAAGAGTATACTTCAATTCCGAGGCAGTAGCTCACCCTATCGGTGCTGTGTGCTCACTTGCTCAGTATCCAGAGGAACACCACGTCTTCATCAGTGAGCTTGATCAGGAGTACATCCCAAATACATATGAAGAGGCTATGCTACATGAAGAATAGGGAGCATCTGTTGGTGATGAGATGGGAGCCATGATCAGGAATAACACATGGTTTGAAACTGAACTTCCCAAGGGCAAGAAAGCAGTGACAAGTCGCCTCTTGTTTACTATCAAGTATGGGGCTAATGGAAAGCCAGAGAGGAGAAAGACAAGACTAGTTTCAAGGGGATATACTCAAGTGTATGGTGAATATTACCTAGACACTTTTGCACCAGTAGCCAAGCTCCATACCATAAGAATTGTTCAATCACTTGCTGTCAACTTGGAATGCGATATATGGCAGATGGATGTGAAGAATGCTTTCTTACAAGGAGTATTGGAGGATGAAGTGTATATGAAACCACCTCCTGGCCTAGAAGACATGGTGAAACCAGGAAATGTTTTGAGATTAAAGAAAGCAATCTATGGCTTGAAGCAATCTCCAAGAGCTTGGTATCACAAGCTGAGCACCACCCTCAATGGGAGAGGATTTGCAAAATCACAGGCTGATCACACTCTCTTCACCCTAACTAGCCAGCAAGGTATTGTGGTGATCTTAGTGTATGTTGATGATATTATCATCACTGGTAGCAACAAGGAAGTTATCCTCTCAACTAAATCTTTTCTTAAAAGTGCTTTTGATATTAAGGATTTGGGAGAATTGAAGTACTTCCTTGGGATTGAAATATGCCGCTCTAAAGAGGGGCTCTTCTTATCTCAAAGGAAGTACACACTGGACATTTTAAATGAGGCAGGAAACCTTGGAAGTAGACCAGCCAAAACACCATTGGAAGAAGGCTACAAGGTACTGCGAGAGGGGGAGTATGAAGCTACGCCATTCAAAGATGTCAAGAAATATAGAAGAATGGTTGGCAAGTTCATCTATCAAACCATCACCAGACCTGATGTGTGCTTTGCTGTGAACCAAGTAAGCCAGCACATGGGATCTCCTAAGGTACCTCACTGGAACATGGTGGAGAGGATCTTAAGATACTTAAGAGAGGCGCCTGGTCCAGGAGTATGAACCAAGATGTAAGAAGCTTGATTTGAAACTATTAATCAGTATAGAATGAACCAAGATGTAAGAAGCTTGATGTGAAACTATTAATCAGTATAGAAGAACCAGGAAGTTGAATAAATCTCATAGGAGTTATGAGGAACAAGCTATCTCACTTTCTATTCAGATGATTTCAGATTACCCTGTTCGGACATATGGTAATATCTTCATGATACGTATCAAACCAGGATCAACCAAGATGTAAGAAGCTTGATTTGAAACTATTAATCAGTATAGAAGCACCAGGAAGTTGAATAAATCTCATAGGAGTTATGAGGAACAAGCTATCTCACTTTCTATTCAGATGATTCCAGATTACCCTGTTCAGACATATGGTAATATCTTCATGATTCTTATCAAACCAGGATGAACCAAGACGTAAGAAGCTTGATTTGAAACTATTAATCAGTATAGAAGAACCAGGAAGCTGAATAAATCTCATAGGAGTTATGAGGAAAAAGCTATCCTACTTTCTATTCAGATGAATCCAGATTACCCTGTTCGGACATATGGTAATATCTTCATGATACTTATCAAACCAGGATGAACCAAGATGTAAGAAGCTTGATTTGAAACCATTAATCAGAATAGAATAACCAGGAAATTAAATAAATCTCATAGGATTTATCAGGAAGAAGCTCTCCCACTTTCAATTCAGATGATTCCAAATTACCCTGTTAAGACATATGGTAATATCTTCATGATTCTTATCAAATCAGGATGAACCAAGATATATGAAGCTTGATTTGAAACCATTAATCAGTATATTATCCCCAGGAAGATGAATAAATCTATAGGAGTTATGAGAAAGAAGCTATCCCACTTTCTATTCAGATGATTCCACATTAGCATGTTCAGACATATGGTAATATCTTCATGATTCTTATCAAATAAGGATGAACCAAGACATAAGAAGCTTGATTTAAAACCATTAATCAGTATATTATCCCCAGGAAGATGAATATATCTCATAGGAGTTATGAGAAAGAAGCTATCCCACTTTCGATTCAGATGATTCCAGATTAGCATGTTCGGACATACGGTAATATCTTCATGATTCTTATCAAACCAGGATGAAACAAGATGTAAGAAGCTTGATTTGAAACCAGAAGGAACCAGGAAGTTGAATAAATCTCATAGGAGTTTTGAGGAAGAAGCTTGATTCAAGATTGCCCTGTTCGGACATATGGTAATATCTTCATGATTCTTAACAAACCAGGATGAACCAAGCTGTAAGAAGCTTGATATGAAACTATGAATCAGTATATTATCCCCAGGAAGTTGAATAAATCTCATATGAGTTATTAGGAAGAAGTTATCCCACTTTTCATTCAGATGATTCTAGATAAGCATGTTCGGACATATAGCAATATCTTGATGATTCCTATCAAACCAGAAGGAAACAAGATGTAAGAAGCTTGATTTGAAACCATTAATCAGTGCAGAATGACCAGGAAGTTGACTAAATCTTATAGTAGTTATGAGGAAGAAGCTATCCCACTTTCTATTCAGATGATTCTAGATTACCATGTTCAGACATATGGTAATATCTTCATGATTCTTATCAAATCAGGATGAACCAAGATATATAAAGCTTGATTTGAAACAACTAATCAGTATATTATCCCCAGGAAAATGAATAAATCTCATAGGAGTTATGAGAAAGAAGCTATCCCACTTTCTATTCAGATGATTCCACATTAGCATGTTCAGACATATGGTAATATCTTCATGATTCTTATCAAACCAGAAGGAACAAAGATGTAAGAAGCTTGATTTAAAACCATTAATCAGTATATTATCCCCAGAAATTTGAATAAATCTAATATGAGTTATTAGGAAGAAGCTATCCCACTTTCTATTCAAATGATTCCAAATTACCCTCTTCGGACATATGGTAATATCTTCATGATTCTTATCAAACCAGGATGAACCAAGATGTAAGAAGCTTGATTTGAAACCATTAATCAGTATATAGAATGACCAGGAAGTTGAATAAATCTCATAGGAGTTATGAGGAACAAGCTATCCTACTCTCTATTCAGATGATTCCAGATTAGCCTGTTCGGACATATGGTAATATCTTCATGATTCTTATCAAATAAGGATGAACCAAGATATAAGAAGCTTGATTTAAAACCATTAATCAGTATATTATCCCCAGGAAGATGAATATATCTCATAGGAGTTATGAGAAAGAAGCTATCCCACTTTCTATTCAGATGATTCCAGATTAGCATGTTCGAATATATGGTAATATCTTCATGATTCTTATCAAACCAGGATGAAACAAGATGTAAGAAGCTTGATTTGAAACCAGAAGGAACCAGGAAGTTGAATAAATCTCATAGGAGTTTTGAGGAAGAAGCTATCCCACTTTCTATTCAAATGATTCCAGATTACCCTCTTCGGACATATGGTAATATCTTCATGATTCTTATTAAACCAGAATGAACCAAGATGAAAGAAGCTTTATTTGAAACAATTAATCAGTATAAATAACCAGGAAGTTGAATAATCTCATAGGAGTTATGAGGAAGAAGGTATCCCACTTTTCATTCAGATGATTCCAGATTCCAGATAAGCGTGTTCGAACATATAGCAATATCTTGATGATTCCTATCAAACCAGAAGGAAACAAGATGTAAGAAGCTTGATTAGAAACCATTAATCAGTATATTATCCCCAGGAACTTGAATAAATCTCAAAGGGGTTATGAGGAAGAAGCTATCCCACTTTCTATTCAGATGATTCCAGATTACCCTCTTCGGACATATGTTAATATCTTCATGATTCTTATCAAACCAGGATGAACCAAGATGCAAGAAGCTTGATTTGAAACTATTAATCAGTATAGAAGCACCAGGAAGTTGAATAAATCTCATAGGATTTATGAGGAACAAGCTATCTCACTTTCTATTCAGATGATTCCAGATTACCCTGTTCGGACATATGGTAATATCTTCATGATTCTTATCAAACCATGATGAACCAAGATGTAAGAAGCTTGATTTGAAACCATTAATCAGTATAGAATAACCAGGAAATTAATTAAATCTCATAGTATTTAGGAGGAAGAAGCTCTCCCACTTTTATTTTGATGATTCCAGATTAGCCTGTTCGAATATATGGTAATATCTTCATGATTCTTATCAAATCAGGATGAACCAAGATGTAAGAAGCTTGATTTAAAATCATTAATCAGTATATTATCCCCAGGAAGATGAATATATCTCATAGGAGTTATGAGAAAGAAGCTATCCCACTTTCGATTCAGATGATTCCAGATTAGCATGTTCGGACATACGGTAATATCTTCATGATTCTTATCAAACCAGGATGAAACAAGATGTAAGAAACTTGATTTGAAACCAGAAAGAACCAGGAAGTTGAATAATTCTCATAGGAGTTTTGAGGACGAAGCTTGATTCAAGATTGCCCTGTTCGGACATATGGTAATATCTTCATGATTCTTAACAAACCAGGATGAACCAAGCTGTAAGAAGCTTGATATGAAACTATTAACCAGTATATTATCCCCAGGAAGTTGAATAAATCTCATAGGAGTTATGAGGAAGAAGTTATCCCACTTTTCATTCAGATGATTCCAGATAAGCATGTTCAGACATATAGCAATATCTTGATGATTCCTATCAAACCAGAAGGAAACAAGATGTAAGAAGCTTGATTTGAAACCATTAATCAGTGAAGAATGACCAGGAAGCTGACTAAATCTCATAGTAGTTATGAGGAAGAAGCTATCCCACTTTCTATTTAGATGATTCCAGATTACCCTGTTCAGACATATAGTAATATCTTCATGATTCTTATCAAACCAGGATGAACCAAGATATATGAAGCTTAATTTGAAACCATTAATCAGTATATTATCCCCAGGAAGATTAATAAATCTCATAGGAGTTATGAGAAAGAAGCTATCCCACTTTCTATTCAGATGATACCACATTAGCATGTTCAGACATATGGTAATATCTTCATGATTCTTATCAAACCAGGATGAACCAAGATGTAAGAAGCTTGATTTGAAACCATTAATCAGTATAGAATGACCAGGAAGTTGAATAAATCTCATAGGAGTTATGAGGAACAAGCTATCCCACTTTCTATTCAGATGATTCCAGATTAGCTTGTTAGGACATATGGCAATATCTTCATGATTCTTAACAAACCAGGATGAACCAAGATGAAAGAAGCTTGATTTGAAACCATTAATCAGTATTGAATCACCTGGAAGTTGAATAAATATCATAGGAGTTATGAGGAAGAAGCTATCCCACTTTTTATTGAGATGAATCCAGATTACCCTGTTCGGACATATGTTAATATCTTCATGATTCTTATCAAATCAGGATGAACCAAGATATAAGGAGCTTGATTCGAAACCATTAATCAGTATATTATCCCCAGGAAGATGAATATATCTCATAGGAGTTATGAGAAAGAAGCTATCCCACTTTCTATTCAGATGATTCCAGATTAGCATGTTCGGACATATGGTAATATCTTCACGATTCTTATCAAAC
The DNA here is from genome assembly GCF_000801105.2 of Raphanus sativus. Classification (NCBI taxonomy): domain Eukaryota; kingdom Viridiplantae; phylum Streptophyta; class Magnoliopsida; order Brassicales; family Brassicaceae; genus Raphanus; species Raphanus sativus. The sequence goes on along the minus strand of NC_079517.1, from coordinate 22,859,700 downwards.
CAGGATGAACCAAGATGTAGGAAGCTTGATTTGAAACCAGAAGGAACCAGGAAGTTGAATAAATCTCATAGGAGTTTTGAGGAAGAAGCTATCCCACTTTCTATTCAAATGATTCCAGATTACCCTGTTCGGACATATGGTAATATCTTCGTGATTCTTAACAAACCAGGATGAACCAAGATGAAAGAAGCTTGATTTGAAACAATTAATCAGTATTGAATCACCAGGAAGTTGAATAAATCTCATAGGAATTATGAGGAAGAAGCTATCCCACTTTCTATTCAAATGAATCCAGATTACCCTGTTCGGACATATGGTAATATCCTCATGATTCTTATAAAACCAGGATGAACCAAGATGTAATAAGTTTGATTAGAAACATTAATCAGTATAGAAACACTAGGAAGTTGAATAAATCTCATAGGAGTTATGAGGAACATGTTGAGACCAGGAGTCTGCAAATAAATGTGTTCAACGTTTCTTTATGGTTGCACAAGTCACAAGGTGTTATGACATGGCGTCATCTTATTGGTTGGAAATATTAATTACGATTTGACAAGAGATAATGATTGAAGCTTAGAGATAATGATGAATCATAAGATTTGGACTTATCAAGATTAAAACGAGATTGACTTGAAGGGTAAAATGAATGAAGCTTTGCAAGTTTGTCTGCTGCAGTTTTTGGGAGTGCAGATAGAAAACAGTACTGTGTCGAAGTTGAACAAGGTTTTGGGTGTTGAACAAGTCGGGCGACTTGGCTGTTAGAGTAAGGTTGGATAGATTAGAAATTGGTCAGTGTCAATTAACAGGTGTGAAGTCGAGTAAACCTGATTAAACAAAGAGTGTAATTTGTTTAAAAGATTTCTAATAAAAGATAACCTTATTTGGAGAATTTTGTTCATTGTTTCTGTGTTTCTGTGTTCCTAGTTCTTTTAGAACAAGCTATCCCACTTTCTATTCAGATGTTTCAAGATTACCCTGTTCGGACATATGTCAATATCTTCATGATTCTTATCAAACCAGAAGGAACTAAGATGTAATAAGCTTGATTTGAAACCATTAATCAGTATAGAATCACCAGGAAATTGAATAAATCTCATAGGAGTTATGAGGAAGAATCTATCCCACTTTCTATTCAAATGATTCCAGATTACGCTGTTCGGCCATATGGTAATATCTTCATGATTCTTATCAAACCAGGATGAAACAAGAAGTAAGAAGCTTGATTTGAAACCATTAATCAGTATATTTCCCATGAAGTTGAATAAATCTCATTGGAGTTATGAGGAAGAAGTTATCCCACTTTTCATTCAGAAGATTCCAGATTAGCCTGTTGGACATATGGTAATATCTTCATGATTATTATCAAACCAGGATGAACCAAGATGTAAGAAGCTTGATTTGAAACCATTAATCAGTGCAGAATGACCAGGAAGTTGAATAAATCTCATAGGAGTTATGAGGAAGAAGCTATCCCACTTTCTATTCAGATGATTCCAGATTAGCATGTTCGGGCATATGGCAATATCTTCATGATTCTTATCAAACCAGAAGGAACTAAGATGTAATAAGCTTGATATGAAACCATTAATCAGTATAGAATCACCATGAAGTTGAATAAATCTCATAGGAGTTATGAGGAACAAGCTATCCCACTTTCTATTCAGATGATTCCAGATTACCCTGTTCGGACATACGGTAATATCTTCATGATTCTTATCAAACCAGGATGAACCAAGCTGTAAGAAGCTTGATTTGAAACTATTATCAGTATATTATCCCAGAAGTTGAATAAATCTTAGGAGTTATGAGGAAGAAGTTATCCCACTTTCATTCAGATGATTCCAGATTAGCCTGTTCGACCATATCTTTATGAGGAACAATCAGAATAGAAACACCAGGAAGTTGAATAAATCTCATAGGAGTTATGAGGAACAAGCTATCCCACTTTCTATTCAGATGTTTCAGATTACCCTGTTAGGACATAGGCAATATCTTCATGATTCTTAACAAACCAGGATGAACCAAGATGAAAGAAGCTTGATTTGAACCATTAATCAGTATTGAATCACCTGGAAGTTGAATAAATCTCATAGGAGTTATGAGGAAGAAGCTATCCCACTTTCTATTCAGATGATCCAGATTACCATGTTCGGACATATGGTAATATCTTCATGATTCTTATCAAACCAGCATGAACCAAGATGTAAGAAGCCGGATTTGAAACTATTAATCAGTATATTATCCCCAAAGTTGAATAAATCTCATAGGAGTTATGAGGAAGAAGCTATCCACTTTCTATTGAGATGATTCCAGATTAGCATGTTCGGACATATGGTAATATCTTTATGATTCTTATCAAATCAGTATCAACCAAGATGTAAGAAGCTTGATTTGAAACCTTTAATCAGTATATTATCTCCAGGAAGATGAATATATCTCATATGAGTTATGAGAAGAAGTTATCCCACTTTATCTTCAGAATTCCAGATTAGCATGTTCGGACATATGGTAGTATCTTCATGATTCTTATCAAACCAGATGAACCAAGATGTAAGAAGCTTGATTTGGAAACCATTAATCAGTATATTATCCTCAGGAAGTTGAATAAATCTAATAGGAGTTATGAGGAAGAAGCTATCCACTTTCTATTCAGATGATTCAACATTAGCATGTTCGGACATATGGTAATATCTTCATGATTCTTATCAAACCAGAAGGAACCAAGATGTAAGAAGCTTGATTTGAAACCATTAATCAGTATAGAATCACCAGGAAGTTGAATAAATCTTATAGAGTTATGAGGAAGAAGCAATCCCACTTTTCTATTCAATGATTCCAGATTACCCTGTTCGGACATATAGTAATATCTTCATAATTCTTATCAAACCAGGATAAACCAAGATGCAAGAAGCTTGATTTGAAAACATTAATCAGTATAGAAGCACCAGGAAGTTGAATAAATCTCATAGGAGTTATGAGGAACAAGCTATCCCACTTTCTATTCAGATGATTCCAGATTACCATGTTCGGACATATGGTAATATCTTCATGATTCTTATCAAATCAGGATGAACCAAGATATAAGAAGCTTGATTTCAAAACCATTAATCCAGTATATTATCCCAGGAAGATGAATAAATCTCATAGGAGTTATGAGAAAGAAGCTATCCCACTTTCTATTCAGATGATTCCACATTAGCATGTTCGGACATATGGTAATATCTTCATGATTCTTATCAAACCAGAAGGAACAAGATGTAAAAAGCTTGATTTGAAACCATTAATCAGTATATTATCCTAGGAAGTTGAATAAATCTCATAGGAGTTATGAGGAAGAAGCTATCCCACTTTCAATTCAGATGATTCCATTACCCTGTTCGGACATATGGTAATATCTTCATGATTCTTATAAAACCAGGATGAACCAAGATATAAGAATCTTGATTTGAAACCATTAATAATAGATGACCAGGAAGTTGAATAAATCTCATAGGAGTTATGAGGAAGAAGCTATCCCACTTTCTATTCAGATGATTCCAGATTAGCATGTTCGGACATATGGCAATATCTTCATGATTCTTATCAAACCAGAAGGAACTAGATGTAATAAGCTTGATTTGAAACCATTAATCAGTATAGAATCACCAGGAATTTAATAAATCTCATAGGAGTTATGAGGAAGAAGATATCCCACTTTCTATTCAAATGATTCCAGATTATGCTGTTCGAACATATGGTAATATCTTCATGATTCTTATCAAACCAGAGGGAACCAAGATGTAAGAAGCTTGATTTGAAACCATTAATCAGTATAGAATCACCAGGAAGTTGAATAAATCTCATAGGAGTTATGAGGAACAAGCTATCCCACTTTCTATTCAGATGATTCCAGATTACCCTGTTCGGACATACGGTAATATCTTCATGATTCTTATCAAACCAGGATGAACCAAGCTGTAAGAAGCTTGATTTGAAACCATTTAATCAGTATATTATCCCAGGAAGTTGAATAATCTCATAGGAGTTATGAGGAAGAAG
>NC_079517.1:22830616-22855559 GCF_000801105.2 Raphanus sativus | reverse complement strand
GTTCCTCATAACTCCTATGAGATTTATTCAACTTCCTGGTGTTTCTATACTGATTAATGTTTCAAATCAATTTTCTTACATCTTGGTTCTTCATGTTTTGATAAGAATCATGAAGATATTACTATATGTCAGAACAGGGTAGTCTGGAATCATCTGAACAGAAAGTGGGATAGCTTCTTCCTCATAACTCCTATGAGATTTATTCAACTTCCTGGTGATTATATACTGACTAATTGTTTCAAATCAAGCTTCTTACATCTTGGTTCCTGATAGTGCTCAAATTACCCAGTAGAGCTTACCCGATGGATGCAACCGATTTTTTCTTGTCAGAGTCAGTGTTCTTGGTGCTGCTGCTGCGGGCTAGGTTCTCAATAAGTCTCACAGCCTCTATTGGATTCCTGGTATTGAAGTTCTCCTCGCTAGCCGTATCAAGAGCCATCTGATACTTCAAGGCGATACCTCTGTAGGAAGTGCTTAGCAGCTGCACTTCATTGAATCCATGGTGTGGACAGTCTCGCTGGAAGAACTTAAATCTGCTCCACGCGTCTTTAAAAGTCTCACCAGGCTTTTGCGCGAAAGTGGCGATTTTGCTCCTTAAGTCCTCAGCGCGTGCCTCATCAAAGAAATTACGCAGGAAGGCGTTTTTGATGTCGGCCCAGGATGTCAGTGATCCTGTAGGTAGCTGCTTGAGCCAGTGTGAAGCTTCTCCAATCAGTGAGTATTTGAAGAGCTTGCAGAGTAGGTAGTCCTCAGGGATTCCATCCATACGAATAGCAGCGATAAGATCCTCGAACCTCTCCAGATGGTCCATAGGTTGCTCGTGTGATAACCCAGAATAAGGTATCTGAGACACGAGAGAAAAGTACTGAGGCTTGAGATCGAAGTTCGTCTTCTGAATCTCTGGAAGTCGAATAGCTGATATGTTGGTGTAGTACTCGTCTGGACGATTGTAGTCTGCCAACGATCGTGTTTGAGCTTCTCCTGTAGCCTCAACTTCAGGCTCAGGGATTATGTTTCCCTGTGCATCTAGCTTCTGCCATGTTGCATTACGCAGATGACCATCTTGGTCATACAGGTTTCCATTCTGGTCCTGCGTGAGAATAACAATCGCAACCATGCTTCGCGGGTTAGTATCGATCGATGTACGGTGAGTAGTATCGAACGATGTGGATCGGCGAACGGTATCGGTTGACGGTGTTGTCTGAGTGTCGGTCGACGGTTGAACGTGAGTATCAGTCGACGGTACTGTGGTTCTGTCGATCGATGCGGAGCGTAGGTCTTTGCGGATTGAGCGTTCCAAGTGTGCAGGATCTTATGAGAATAGTAGTTGATTTTCCTTGTTGCTTCTGGTACTGTTGGGCATGTCGTATGTTGATCGACGGCTTCTAGATATGCCTAGGCGCGAGCTGATAATGAAAACTAGATCTCAAATAGGGCGGTTAGCTCTTCTCCAAGGAGATACTAGTTCAAACAGATAATTCAAGATATCAAAGATCCTAGTGATCTATATTCTAGTTAGCTACTCTAGAACAAGCTTAGGGTGCAATTTATTTGATGAGTATCACAACTTAGCAATTATAGTTTGGGGCTAATCCCAAAAACCTATTTAAACCCTAGATCTAACAAGTAGACTACTCAGACATAGCTAAGAAATTCATAACAATAGATAGATGAAAGAATTGCATAGATAGAATAGAATAGAAATACAAAAGGAGATGACAAATCTCTCCAATCTCTCAAAACAAGTAAAACTCTAGTCTCTCTCTCTCACACTCTCTGCTTTGTGATAACTTAGACTCTTCAAAGCTTGCTTCTCTCGAAGGTTGCCGTCAAAAACACTTAGCAGGAATATTTAAGCATTTCCATTAGGTTAAAAACTCGTCAGGGGCAATCTCATAATTTGGTGAAGTCTTGGTGAAGTAGTCGGCTAAACCATTTTGTCCTCGATATCGATCGACAACACTGGATGTGTATTGATCGATTATAATCTTCTAGTACGCGGATCTTCTCAGCTACATCGATCGACAACTCTGGATGAGATATCGATCGATTATTATCGGAATGTTGACTTCCAACTTGGTCTTGAATGGTCAACTCGGGTGTATCATCTCTTGCACTCCAAAATGCTCCAAAAACACCACTTTATCACAAAACGCTCCTGAACCTGAAAACATGCCTAACAGGCTAGAAAACAGATTAAAATATAATAAAACACTAGTATACCATGGTTAAAAACGGGTAAAATCCATGGTATATCAACTCCCCCAGACTTACTCCTTTGCTTGTCCTCAAGCAAAAACAGTAATCTTTGGAAAATGTTTGAAAACAGTAGGAACTCAAAGATTCAAAATATTGAAGTCATCACTCTATGGGTTTGCAATTCATATCTAAACATCCTAATCACATAATTTCATTATGCCTTATCCTAGCTTAGCAACCAAACTAATCTAGTCAACAACTTAGCAAATCTCATCTGACATTCCCCTCTACTAACCTCATTTCTGAACATAAAATAAAAGTGCAGGCTTTACCTTGGGAGTATCGATCAAAGGACACATGGATTCAACTCAAACAAGTATCTGAACACACAGGTAGTCTTCTCTGATCCCTTTCTCCCCTCATCTCTCTTCTCTGAATCTGTTATTAGTTTCAATTTCAATAGGTTTCGATGCCACAAAGGTCATCTAGTCTATCTTATTGACATTTGCATTTGTAACTCATACATTTTTTTTGACAAAGTGTAGCAAATACTGGGGTCTTTGGTAATTTACCTATCCCTCGTTTCCACAATGTGTTATCATCCTTGAGATTTTGAATACTGGGGTCGCAGGAAACACTCCTACCCCTCTGCCTCTCAAGAAATCATTTCAATCTTTATAACAGAAATTTAGATCTTTGAGATGCCGAAGAGAGAGAAGGAAGGGAACCAGAAACACACAGACTTTTTACCTTCCAGACTTGTAAGAGGATTCCGATCCAGTGATTTCCAAGCCCAAGACAAGCAAATAAGTCAGTATTAGTGTTGGAGGTCAGCTTTGGTTCCTTCAAACAATCTCAGCTAGTGTATATAGGTGACATGTCGATCCATTTTAGCATCTTTAGTACTATATGCAATCAGTAAATCTAGAATGGTGCTAAAGAGTGGTCAGTCAATCAAATATAAATCTATATCAATGTCCCTATTTAATACTTATGTGAAAAATAATTTTGAAAAACATTTTAAATAAAAACCAAAATAAAAACACATATTAGTAAACTCCCCCCAGACTTAAATTACACTGTCCCAGTGTAACACAGCCGGAGTGAGGTAAATAAAATAAATCATAAGAAATAAATATAACAAGATAGATTCGTAGGGGTGTACGTCGATCGTTAGTAATGGTCGTGTGGTGTCGAGCGATATGAATGGTACGTGTCGGTCGATGGAATCATCATTCTACTCGGATCTTATAAAAACTGCAAAAACAAATCCGAAAAATAAAAATAAAAATAAAAAATAACTTAAAAAGAAAATAAAAGAAAACCTAATAGTGGGTTGCCTCCCACTCAGTGCTTTGTTATAGTCATTTAGCTTGACTTTGGTAGGTGTGTGACTCAGGGGGTGCAGTGGGGGTTGTTGTTTGCTGGTGGGCAAACATTTCCCTCATCTCTGGACTCAGTAGCAGTGAAGCTTCTTGTGGCTTCATCTGATCTTGTCCATCAAGGATGTATATTTGCTAATTCTGCTTTGATGACTTGCAACCTTCTGTCCAAATCTTTCATGTCAAACTGATGCTGATAGAAATCAAATGTTGAATGCTCAGACAGTTTTTCATGTTGTTCTGTGTCGTGCTGGTCATGAATTTGCTGATCTTGATCTGCCAAGGACTCGGTGTCGATCGATGCTACAACTTGTGCGTCGGTCGTTTTGCTAGGAGTTATGTCGGTCGATTCAGTGTCAACTGTGTCGATCGATTCTGAATGTTGGCCTTGGTACTCAAGAATTCTCTGCATACTGCGTATCTCATTCTTCAATAGACCAGTAGCTCTGCAAAGGTTGGTCACTCTTTCGTTGAGAGTGTCGTCAATGTCATCACTTCGTTCGTTGAGTCTCTCCTCCATAGCATTCATAGCTTCGTACAGCTCGTGTTTGATCTGATCAACTTCTGCTGTAGTGCATGCTCTCTTCACTGGTGGTGGCTCGATGTCGATCGATATCGGTCTAGGCCTGTCGATCGATGTCGCGTTTCTGTCACGAAGACCAAGATGATCTTGAACTCTCCTCATGTCTTGTTGTAGCTCGTTCAGCTGCTGTGAAAGTGTATCCAGGTATCGCATGATAGGTGAACTTAAATGATCGTGCTTTTCCTCGTATGCTTTCATCCTATCTTCCAGTACTGCGAACCTTGTGTCGATCGACGGAAAAGACTGTGTGTCGATCGATGGAAAAGTAGCATTCTGAGCCTGATCTTTCTTGCGAATTGATGCTAGCTCCTTCTGTAGAAGATTTATCCTCTTGCTTAACCATTCGACATTGTTGTGTAGAGGGCTGTAGACGTCTCCAATCCGTGTATTGATGTAAGCCATCTCCCATTCATCTCTCTTAGGTGATGAACATTCAGGTCGGTCCTTGGATGTAGTCTTGCCGATGTCGATCGATGGTACATGTACTGTGTCGATCGATACTGGTGGCGTAGCTTCCTTCTCAAGCATGGTTAATATGTTTCCAATCTCCATTCTTATCTCAGCCATGTCACTTTGGAAATCCTTGTAGCTGATATCCAAAGGCTGGAAAGTGTCTTCCACCAATGTGCGCATGTCTGCCTCAAGGTGTGCCTGAGCTCTCCATACATCAGTCACCATATCATCTATCTCCTCTCTGCTGTAGGGTACTGGTGGTGGTTTGTATGCATGGTAAGGGCGTATGTGTTCTGGAAGGCGTAAGCAACCTTTGGAAAAAAGAGATGCTCTCTCCAGAATTCTCCTTATGTGCTCCTTGGTAACAGGGATGATTTCACCATTAACTCCTCTAGCATGGCCAAACTCATCTCTGTAGACACCATATTCATCCTTTGCTTCCCATTTGAATCTCCTGGATCCATCGGTATTAAAGGCACGTCGTCCAAACTCCAAACGTTTGTCGGGCGATCTGACTCTTGCTCTGTCGATCGATCTGGGATATCCGCCGTCGATCGATGGTGATGAAACGATGTCGATCGATGGTGAACTCCTGGGTTGACCGAAACTTTGAGGAACTGTATCCTCTCTTATGGTGACGTGGTGGTTATCCTGGATGTGAGCTAGGATGTCTGGATGGCCACGTTGTTGTGTGAACAGGTTTTCCAGTCCATTAGAAACTTGGAGGATGTCTGCTATGTCCTCTCTGGTTATGTGCAGAACTCTTCCATTCATTGCTCTTGCATAGCCATTTGTGTCCCTAAAACATTCCTGATATCATAAGGATCATGAAATCGAGATTGAGCTCTGTTGAAGGCGTCGATCGATGGTGATGTGGTGGTGGCGATCGACGGTGATCGTCTAGCTGCAGGGTTGGATCGATTGTTCATGGTGTTGCTGATAGAACCAAAATCGAGCACCGTCCTTTTTGGTTCATGGACACGGCTCAAGGTGACGTTCTTGTTTACCAGCTCGACCAAACCGAGGTTTTACCTTCAGATCGTGCTGAATTTACTGACCGTGTCAACCCATCAACTCATTTTGTTCATGAAGATCACCCGGCCAACCAGCCCGACCAGCCCGCATGCGTCCTTCTCCTTACTGTCATGGACCCGATCATCATGGATGCACCTGGACGCTTGGACGAATCTTGACCAATCTACATCAGAGTCCGCACCTTTGACCAAGACTGCATCAAAATCACCGCTTTGACTGGTCTTCCTTGTTTTTCACAATTTGACTAGATCTAGTCAAATTTGTATTTTCTATGCAATGTTTTCCGCACTTTCTTTACTTCTTTCTTTGACTCAAAGTAGTATAAATATGTAAAAACTTTGATCATTTCAATCACATCGATTTTTCCTTTCTTTTGAGATTTTCTCTCTTTGTTCTTGGTTGAACATTTCTTAGTTTCTTGGTGAGGTTATCTCCAAGTCTCGATCCTTCTTTTGTTGGACCGGTGCGTCACATCCGGCAACGATCGAAGTCTGGTAGTATCATTGGGCCTTTCCGCATCCCATTGTGTCACCATTCATCCCACCAGTTCTCTATCCTTCCGGATCAGAGTCCATATCAACCTTACCGGTCGAGTGCTTTTCCTTGGGTCTATCATTTGGTATCAGAGCCACTCTTCCGGTAACTCTATATCATTCCATCTTCTCATCTTTTCATTTTCTTTAAACACTTCTTCTTCTACCTTTCTTGAACCCGGGCCCCTCATTACCAACCTTATTTAAAAAAAAAGATCTAAGTTTATGCTGTAAAAAAAAAAAAAAAAAAGTTCAAAAAAAAAAAATTCCAAAGTTTGATTTGTTTTGTGGTGTGGTGGTGGAAGAGAAAGCCTGCTGGCCGAAGAGAAATCCGGCCTTTGAGGTGGTTAAGGCGGGTTCCCCTTTTAAATCTCTTATCTTTCTATCTTAAACACTTTGATATTGCTTGGATTTGCCCATTGGGATTCCTTGATCTGTTCTCTTAGAACATTGAGAAGAAACTTGTTTGATCACCATAAAATCTGAGAGAAAACACTTGAGAGAGTGAGGAATTTTATCTACTAACTTTTGGGTTGAGATTTTCAGGTTAAAATGTTTGGTCTTCACCGGAGAAGTAGCAAGGAGAAGTCCCCACGACCATCTGTCTCTCAACCTCCATTTAAATATTCTTTGAACAATTTTGATGAGTTCGTTAGTGTGCAGGAAAACCCAAAGAGGAGGAGCAAGGAACAAGTCAAATCGTCCAAAGGAGAATTTGTTCCAAAAAGGCGATCTTTTCAGTTTGATGTCCAAGAGTTTAGTGACTACTTTGAGAAGGGCATGATGAAATCCCTAAAGGACGCCAGTAAGATCAATGAGAAGAGCACATCCACACGTGCCCCAGCAGCTGATCAATCTCTATTCATCACTGAGAAAACCCAAGGTGAATCTGAAAACCATGTTGAAGAGTTTAAATATTTTTCAGATTCATTACCTACTTTTGATGAATATGAAGAAGAGCTGATTGATAATCTGATGTCTTGTGAAGAAAATTGTGATCTTCCTTATTTTAAAACTGAGTTTATGAATGATAATGAACAGACTATTGCTGAACTAACCTTTTTGCAACCGGAGCATCCGAGTAGTCTTGTTTTGTCTCCACAGGTTTTTGAGGAAGAGCCACTGGATTATCCACATCAAGGGCCACGTCTTGACTCTACTGAACCCTTGGATGAAGATATAGGTCCTATCTTTGATGAGGAGGACGAACCTGGTCCAGTATTTGATGAGGAAACAACAAGCATCACATCCATCGCTATGGAGAGTCATCTATGCTTTGATCCCGGCACATCTCCTCCCCCTTTGTCTCCTGACTTTCAAAAGCACTGTGAGAACTCTGATTTGCTTAATTCTCTTCCTGACATGTTTGTCAAGATTAGTTCTCATGTTGTGACTCATTTTGGTCTTGACAAGATGAAAGAATTTTGTGTTTCAAAATCTGTTTTCGAAAATATAATTAATTCTTTTAAAATTTTTAAACCTGATGAACTTCTTGATCAACAATGTTTTCAGAATGTCAATGGCATCAATTATGGAATTATTTTGAGCTTTGATCAGTTCTTGGAACATAACAAAGGTTTTCATTCTCTTGAAAAGTCATTTGATCATAGTTTGCAACAAACCGATTTCTGTGCTAGAAAATCGTTTGATTCATTTGATTTCAAAGGCATTGGTTTTGATCTGAGTTCTTCTAGACATACACTGATTACTGGTGATTTTTTTGCATCTTCTCTTGTCTTGGACCGTTTCTTGATTAAACAGTTGCTGGAAAATAAATTGTTTAGAACTGAAAATGATTTTTGTGATCTTGAATTTTGTGATTATGTTTTGCAGCCTGATCTTGTGAGTTCTAAAACTGATAAAACATGGCATTTTCTGAGATCATCTCGTGATCATTGTTTTGTTTTGAGCCTTGATGATATTGTGGTCTACAACACTTTCTTTAAAAAATATCTCGAGTCTTTGATAATTGATTCTCAATCTGAACTTAAGCTTGTGTGTTCAGGTGTTGAGAATGATATGCACGTCTTGAAAATGAATAATATTATTGCATATCTTGATAATATTTTGGTCTGTAATATCTACTTTGTTGTGCATCTTGACAGGCTGAAAGATGTGCTACTTGTCCTTGGAAAAGATATCTTGATTTTTTATTTGAACAAGTATTTGTCTTGCACATTTGATCCTGGTCTTTTAGTGTTTGTTTTGAGTATCCAGGAAAGGCAGGTTCAGTCTCAAAGAAATGAAAACAGTGACCTTGCTTATCAGCCTAGGCTTTGGAGATGGAAGTACTTGAAGAAAATGACTTCAAAACTCCAAGGAAGTTTCTCTCCAAATTTTTTCTTCATTGAATTTTTCATGTTTTTAAAATTCTTTTTGTCTGATTCATTTTCTTTTGATTCAGGTAAAATGGATTTAAGGAGAAATCCTTTTGAAGAGGGAGAGTATGATAGAACCAAAATCGAGCACCGTCCCTTTTGGTTCATGGACACGGCTCAAGGTGACGTTCTTGTTTACCAGCTCGACCAAACCGAGGTTTTACCTTCAGATCGTGCTGAATTTACTGACCGTGTCAACCCATCAGCTCATTCCGTTCATGAAGATCACCAGGCCAACCAGCCCGACCAGCCCGCATGCGTCCTTCTCCTTATTGTCATGGACCCGATCATCATGGATGCACCTGGACGCTTGGACGAATCTTGACCAATCTACATCAGAGTCCGCACCCTTGACCAAGACTGCATCAAAATCACCGCTTTGACTGGTCTTCCTTGTTTTCCACACTTTGACTAGATCTAGTCAAATTTGTATTTTCTATGCAATGTTTTTCCGCACTTTCTTTATTTCTTTCTTTGACTCAAAGTAGTAAATATATGTAAACACTTTGATCATTTCAATCACATCGATTTTTCCTTTCTTTTGAGATTTTCTCTCTTTGTTCTTGGTTGAACATTTCTTAGTTTCTTGGTGAGGTTATCTCCAAGTCTCGATCCTTCTTTTGTTGGACCGGTGCGTCACATCCGGCAACGATCGAAGTCTGGTAGTATCATTGGGCCTTTCCGCATCCCATTGTGTCGCCATTCATCCCACCAGTTCTCTATCCTTCCGGATCAGAGTCCATATCAACCTTACCGGTCGAGTGTCTTTCCTTGGGTCTATCAGTTGCAGTCCTCCATTGTTAAGTTTCTGAATGCTGGAAGCTGCTGGGTATAAGGTGTTGAGGTTTGAATTTTCGTAGCTGGTGTTGTCAACCTTATATACCCATGTGTTGTCCTAATCGGTGAAATTCCGATTTTGTCCTTTAAGTCGTCCGGGTCAATATCGATCGATGTGATGCTGGCGATGTCGATCGATGGACGATTTCGTTTTGCTGGGTGAAGTAGATAATCGATCGATGGTGGGCGCTTGATGTCGATCGATTTTGGGAATCGATTTGCAGATCTATCATTCTCCAAGTAGTTTTCCCAAGCTCTCTCTTCCCAATAATCTTCATCATATTCTTCACTGTGGTCTCCACTGTGGGAAGATCTAGCTATATCTACTGCGAAACTCTCATGAAATCCTCTATCTGCCCAACTCCTTACTGAGTAATCATCTTCTTTACTGATGGGTGGGATGGCGAAATTCGGGTAGCAATGATCTGGTAGATCGAGTTCATCATCTGGTGGGTCTCTGTCGATCGATAATCCATGTTTGGTGTCGATCTCTTCTGACTTGCTGGTGTCGATCGATGAGGTTAAGGTGCTGTTGAAAGATCACGAGTACTATGTCTCGTACTCGACTTCACAATGACAAACTGCAATGATACCAAGATCATCTTCTTTTACCACGGTTTTGGCTGGTGGTTTGCCAAGCTTGACAGGGTCGTAGTGGATCTCTGGATTTATCATAGTCAAGCACATCCTGTTGGTGCTCATGTCACATATAGCTCCTACTGTAGCCATAAATGCTCTTCCAAGTAAGAGGGAAGAGTTCCAATTTATCTTGATGTCTAGGTGATATACCATGGATTTTACCCGTTTTTAATCATGGTATACTAGTATTTTATTATATATTTAATCTGTTTTCTAGCCTGTTAGGTATGTTTTCAGGTTCAGGAGCATTTTGTGAGAAAATGATGTTTTTGGAGCATTTTGGAGTACAAGAGATGATATACCCGAGTTGACCATTCAAGACTAAGTCGGAAGTCAACATTGTGATTATAATCGATCGATACTCATCCTGAGTCGTCGATCGATGTAGCTGAGAAGATCCGCGTACTAGAAGATTATAATCGATCGATACACATCCAGTGTTGTCGATCGATATCGAGGACGAAATGGTTTAGCCGACTACTTCACTAAGACTTCACCAAATTACGAGATTGCCCCTGACGAGTTTTTAACCTAATGGAAATGCTTAAATATTCCTGCTAAGTGTCTTTTGACGGCAACCTTCGAAAGAAGCAAGCTTTTAACAACCCTCAAAGCAGAGAGTGTGAGAGAGAGACTAGAGTTTTATTTGTGTTTGAGAGATTGGAGAGATTTCTCATCTCCTTTTGTATTTCTACTTTATTCTATCTATGCAATTCTTTCATCTATCTATTGTTATGAATTGCTTAGCTATGTCTGAGTAGTCTACTTGTTAGATCTAGGGTTCAAATAGGTTTGTGGGATTAACCCCAAACTATAATTGCTAAGTTGTGATACTCATCAAATGGATTGCACCATATGCTTGTTTTAAATTAGCTAACTAGAACATAGATCACTAGGATCTTTGATTATCTTGAATTATCCATTTGAGCTTGCCTGTCTCCCGTTGAGAAGAACGACAGTTCCTCCTTGAGACCTTGTGGTCATATTCGGCTCGCGCCTAGGCAGATCTAGAACCGTCGATCGATATCCCGATAGGTGAGTCGATCGGCGCTGCGAAAGGTGTATCGCTCGATATCTCAAAAGAATATCGACCGACTCTTTTTCTGTGTCATCATGCGAAAGGTGTGGCCAGAGATCTAGATATATTAACCAGTGATACTTCACTTGAGTTAAGCGGCTGAGATCTATAGTATCATGCAAGCAACTTGTTAAAGCATTTATAGAGATTATAATCTCCATTCCTGAATAGAAACCCTATGTCTAGCACTCTTTATCACATTTAAACAACCCATCATATTGTTAGTTAGAGCAACTACCTTACTCATTTTAGGAATTGTTACTTTTTATTTCCATCATATAAACCAACATTGCCTAGGATTGATTAGTAGATTTTATTTAATTGGTTCCCTAGCTCCTCGTGATTCGATCCTTAAGTACTACAGCTGCACCTCTTATTTGAGAGAGTAAGCTCTATTGGGTAATTTGAGCACTATCACTAGGACATGAAAATCCACAGGGATGATAGTATTACCAATCTGAACTTCCAGGACTCTGATCAAGCCTCCAGAGTTTTTCTGAGTGTAATCCACAAATGTAAAGATCTCTGGTGAAGACTCTACTTGCAGACCCAGATGGTCTGTCATGACCTTTGGTAAGATGCTGACTGATGAACCAGTGTCACATAGTGCATGAGGAAATTCAATCCCTTGTACTACTCAGGGTATTGCAAACTTCCCAGGATCATTCTTTTTCTTCTATGTAATCATTTTCCTCATATCTTCTCTGACATTGTCAAACCTTCTTCTAATGTCATTTTCAGTCTCCCTTGTTTGTCTGAAGAACATCCACAATCTACTTGTGAAGTAAACCTCCTCAAAGGGTTTCTCTAGTGGGATTCTGATAACTCTCTTAGTGAAACCATCAATCTCCTTTTCATTAGCTTCCCTCTTAAGGTTCTTAGGAGTCTTCTCCTTCCTACTCATTAACCTTCTTCCTTCAGTTCCCTCTGATGTATGTGTAGTGTTTGAAGGGTTACCAGTAGTCTCTGTAGGATTAGCTTGTGGTTTCGGTGTGGGTCTGAGTGCATTGATTCGGTTGCTGTCTATCGATGGTAGTTTCACTCGGTATGTGAGAGGTGCGCGTCGATCGATAGGTGGAGATAAGGGTTGATCGATACGTCTCTCATCTTTTTGTCGATCGATGAGTGGCTCGTCTCGTCGGTCGATATCTTTGTAGGTGTGGGTGGGTGGGTGAGGATGCGAAGCCATGAAATCAGCATGTGTCAATATCCTAACCGCGTTGCAATCTGCAATCGAATCCGGAAATGACATCGTTGGTGTCGATCGATGTGGACTAGTTGGTGTTGATCGACGCCATTGTGATCCTCCGAGACTTAGTGAACTTTCCACTTCAAAGTCTCCTTCTTGTAGCTTCTCCTGTTTCACCACTTGCCAGAAATCATCATCTATAATGGCATTCACGTGGTGTTTCCTGCTTCCTTCCCCTACTTCCTTAGAAGTTCCAATTCTCCTGATAGAGTCTTCAGTCTGGACAATCTGTGTCTCAAGTTTCTTAACTTGAGTGCAAATGGTGTCTATCCTTGTTAAAGTCTACTGTAAGCTTCTGCTGACCTTCTAGAACTCTATCAATCATGGCATCAAACTTACTCTCCTGGGTGAGTGGTGGTGGGTTTTGGTAAGCTGAGTTGCTGTAGTTCCTGGTGTTGGTGAAGGGTTTCTGATACTGTGAACTCTGGTTGTAGTTACTCTTCTGACCACTGCCAAAAAAGTTTATGTTTCCACTCTGGTTTCCAAATCTCTGAAATCTAGTACCTCCAATGTAGTTCACATCTTCCTCTGTATCATCTTCTCTAGCCTCTCCTTCTTCAACTGAACAGACTGGCTGCCCCAAAAATGCATGTAAATCATCTATATTGGCTATGACTTCATTCATCTGGTCTTCTCCGATGGCTGCAACCGATTTCTTCTTGTCAGAGTCAGTGTTCTTGGTGCTGCTGCTGTTGGCTAGGTTCTCAATAAGTCTCACAGCCTTTATTGGATTCCTGGTGTTGAAGTTCCCCTCGCTAGCAGTATCAAGAGCCATCAGATACCTCAAGGCGATACCTCTGTAGAAAGTGCTTAGCAGCTGCACTTCATTGAATCCATGGTGTGGACAGTCTCGCTGGAAGAACTTAAATCTGATCCACGCGTCTTTAAAAGTCTCACCAGGCTTTTGCGCGAAAGTGGCGATTTTGCTCCTTAAGTCCTCAGCGCGTGCCTCATCAATGAAATTACGCAGGAAGGCGTTTTTGATGTCGGCCTAGGATGTCAGTGATCCTGTAGGTAGCTGCTTGAGCCAGTGTGAAGCTTCTCCAAACAGTGAGTATTTGAAGAGCTTGCAGAGTAGGTAGTCCTCAGGGACTCTATCCATACGAATAGCAGCAATAAGATCCTCGAACCTCTCCAGATGGTCCATAGGATGCTCGTGTGATAACCCAGAATAAGGTATTCGAGACACGAGAGAGTAGTACTGAGGCTTGAGCACGAAGTTCGGCTTCTGAATCTCTAGAAGTCGAATAGCTGATCTGTTGGTGTAGTACTCGTCTGGACGATTGTAGTCTGCCAACGATCGTGTTTGAGCTTCTCCTGTAGCCTCAGCTTCAGGCTCAGGGACTATGTTTCCCTGTGCATCTAGCTTCTGCCCTGTTGCATTACGCAGATGACCATCTTGGTCATACAGGTTTCCATTCTGGTCCTGCGTGAGAATAACAATCGAAACCATGCTTCTCGGGTTAGTATCGATCGATGTACGGTGAGTAGTATCGAACGATGTGGATTGGCGAACGGTATCGGTCGACGGTGCTGTCTGAGTGTCGGTCGACGGTTGAACGTGAGTATCAATCGACGGTACTGCGGTTCTGTCGATCGATGCGGAGCGTAGGTCTTTGCGGATTGAGCGATCCAAGTGTGCAGGATCTTATGAGAATAGTAGTTGATTTCCCCTGTTGCTTCTGGTACTGCTGGGCATGTACCTGAAAAGACAAGAAAAATTTTAATCAGAAAGGGGGTAAAAAAGAAAAACCTAAGATTAATAAGATTAAATCTAGTGGCGATCAAAGCTCCCCGGCAACGACGCCAAATTTGATAGTGCTCAAATTACTCAGTAGAGCTTACTCTCTCAAATAAGAGGTACATCTGTAGTACTTAGGGATCGAATCACGAGGAGCTAGGGAACCAATTAAATATAATCTACTAATCAATCCTAGGTGAAGTTAATTTTAAAGATGAAAATGTAAATAACAATTCCTAACTTGAGCAAGGTACTTGCTCTAACTAACAATATGATGGGTTGTTTAAATGAAATGAAGAGTGCTAGATTTAGGGCTCTTATTCAGGAATGAAGATTATAATGCCTATAAATGCCTAACAAGTTGTTTGCATGATACTATAGAACTCAGTCGCTTAACTCTCAGTGATGTCTCACTGGTTAAATAATCTAGATCTCTGGCCTCAACTGTCGTATGTTGACACATAAAAAGAGTCGATCGATATCCTTTAGAGATATCGATCGATACACCTTTTGCTCGGCGATCGATTCACCTGTCGGGATATCGATCGACGGCTTCTAGATATGCCTAGGCGCGAGCTGATAATGAACAATAGATCTCAAGGAGGGCGGTTAGCTCTTCTCCAAGGAGATACTAGTTCAAACAGATAATTCAAGATATCAAAGATCCTAGTGATCAATATTCTAGTTAGCTACTCTAGAACAAGCTTAGGGTGCAATCTATTTGATGAGTATCACAACTTAGCAATTATAGTTTGGGGCTAATCGCACAAACCTATTTAAACCCTAGATCTAACAAGTAGACTACTCAGACATAGCTAAGCAATTCATAACAATAGATAGATGAAAGAATTGCATAGATAGAACAGAGTAGAAATACGAAAGGAGATGACAAATCTCTCCAATCTCTCAAAACAAATAAAAATCTAGTCTCTCTCTTACACTCTCTGCTTTTTGATAACTTAGACTCTTCAAAGCTTGCTTCTCTCGAAGGTTGCCATCAAAAACACTTAGCAGGAATATTTAAGCATTTCCATTAGGTTAAAAACTCGTCAGGGGCAATCTCGTAATTTGGTGAAGTCTTGGTGAAGTAGTCGGCTAAACCATTTCGTCCTCGATATCGATCGACAACACTGGATGTGTATCGATCGATTATAATCTTCTAGTACGCGGATCTTCTCAGCTACATCGATCAACAACTCTGGATGAGTATCGATCAATTCTTATCGCAATGTTGACTTCCGACTTGGTCTTGAATGGTCAACTCGGGTGTATCATCTCTTGCACTCCAAAATGCTCCAAAAACACCACTTTATCACAAAAAGCTCCTGAACCTGAAAACATACCTAACATGATAGAAAACAGATTAAATATATAATAAAACACTAGTATACCATGGTTAAAAACGGGTAAATCCATGGTATATCAGTTCCTTCTGGTTTGATAAGAAACATCAAGATATTGCCATATGTCCGAACATGCTAATCTGGAAATCAGCTGAATAGAAAGTGGGATAGCTTCTTCCTCATAACTCCAATGAGATTTATTTAACTTCCTGGCCATTCTGCACTGATTAATGGTTTCAAATCAAGCTTCTGACATCTTGGTTCATCCTGGTTTTATAAGAATCATGAAGATATTACCATATGTCCGAACAGGGTAATGTGGAATCATTTGAATAGAAAGTGGGATAGCTTCTTCCTCATAACTCCTATGAGATTTATTCAACTTCCAGGTGATTCAATACTGATTAATGGTTTCAAATCAAGCTTCTTACATCTTGGTTCATCCTGTTTGATAAGAAACATGAAGATATTACCATATGTCCGAACATGGTAATCTGGAATAATTTAAATAGAAAGTGGGATAGCTTGTTCCTGATAACTCCTATGAGATTTATTCAACTTCCTTGTGTTTCAATACTGATTATTGGTTTCAAATCAAGCTTCTTACATCTTGGTTCATCCTGGTTTGATAAGAATCATGAAGATATTATCATATGTCCGAACATGCTAATCTTAAACCATTTGAACAGAAAGTGGGATAGCTTCTTTCTCATAACTCCTATGAGATATATTCATCTTCCTGGGGATAATATACTGATTAATGGTTTCAAATCAAGCTCCTATATCTTGGTTCATCCTGATTTGATAAGAATCATGAAGATATTACCATATGTCCGAACAGGGTAATCTGGATTCATCTGAACAGAAAGTTGGATAGCTTGTTCCTCATAAGTCCTATATGATTTATTCAAATTCCTGGGGACAATATACTGATTAATGGTTTCAAATCAAGCTTCTTACATCTTGGTTCCTTCTGGGTTGATAAGAATCATGAAGATATTACCATATGTCCGAACAGGGTAATCTGGAATCATCTGAATAGAAAGTGGGATAGCTTCTTCCTCATAACTCCTATGAGATTTATTCAACTTCCTGGGGATAATATACTGATTAATGGTTTCAAATCAAGCTTCTTAGATCTTTGTTCCTTCTGGTTTGATAAGAATCATGAAGATATTACCATATGTCCGAACATGCTAATCTGGAATCATTTGAATAGAAAGTGGGATAGCTTCTTTCTCATAACTCCTATGATATATATTCATCTTCCTGGGATAATATACTGATTAATGGTTTCAAATCAAGCTTCTTACATCTTTGTTCCTTCTGGTTTGATAAGAACCATGAAGATATTACCATAAGTTTGTAACATGCTAATCTGGAATAATTTGAATAGAAAGTGGGATAGATTCTTTCTCATAACTCCTATGACATTTATTAACTTCCTGGTCATTCTGCACTGATTAATTGTTTCAAATCAAGCTTCTGACATCTTGGTTCATCCCTGTTTGATAAGAATCATGAAGATATTACCATATGTCCAAACAGGGTAATCTGGAATCATCTGAATAGAAAGTGGGATAGCTTATTCCTTATAACTCCTATGAGATTTATTTAACTTCCTGGTCATTCTGCACTTATAAATGGTTTCAAGTCAAGCTTCTTACATCTTGGTTCATTCTGGTTTGATACGAATTATGAAGATATTACCATATGTCCGAACAGGGTAATCTATAATCATTTGAATAGAAAGTGGGATTACTTCTTCCTCATAACTCCTATGAGATTTATTCAACTTCCTGGTGATTCTATACTGGCTAATGGTTTCAAATCAAGCTTCTTACATCTTGGTTCATTCTGGTTTGATAACAATCATGAAGATATTACCATATGTCCGAACATGCTAATGTGGAATCATCTGAATAGAAAGTGGGATAGCTTCTTCCTCATAACTCCTGTGAGATTTATTCAACTTCCTGGGGATAATATACTGATTAATGGTTTCAAATCAAGCTTCTTACATCTTGTTCCTTCTGGTTTGATAAGAATCATGAAGATATTACCATATATCCGAACATGCTAATCTGGAATCATCTGAATAGAAAGTGGGATAGCTTCTTTCTCATAACTCCTATGAGATTTATTAACTTCCTGGGGATAATATACTGATTAATAGTTTAAAATCAAGCTTCCTACAGCTTGGTTCATCCTGGTTTGATAAGAATCAGGAAGATATTACCATATGTCCGAACAGGGTAATCTGGAATCATCTGAATAGAAAGTGGGATAGCTTCTTCCTCATAACTCCTATGAGATTTATTCAACTTCCTGATGATTCTATACTGATTAATGGTTTCAAATCAAGCTTATTATATTTTAGTTCCTTCTGGTTTGATAAGAATCATGAAGATAATGCCATATGTCCGAACATGCTAGTCTGGAACATCTGAATAGAAAGTGGGATAGCGTCTTCCTCATAACTCCTTTGAGATTTATTCAACTTCCTGGTGATTCAATACTGATTAATGGTTTCAAATCAAGCTTATTACATTTTAGTTCCTTCTGGTTTGATAAGAATCATGAAGATAATGCCATATGTCCGAACATGCTAGTCTGGAAACATCTGAATAGAAAGTGGGATAGCGTCTTCCTCATAAGTCCTATGAGATCTATTCAACTTCCTGGTGATTCAATACAGATTAATGGTTTCAAATCAAGCTTATTACATTTTAGTTCCTTCTGGTTTGATAAGAATCATGAAGATAATTGCCATATGTCCGAACAGCTAATCTGGAATCATCTGAATAGAAAGTGGGATAGCGTCTTTCCTCATAACTCCTATGAGATTTATTCAACTTCCTGGGGATTAATATACTGATTAATGGTTTCAAATCAAGCTTCTTACATCTTGGTTCATCCTGGTTTGATAAGAATAATGAAGATATTACCATATGTCCGAACAGGCTAATCTGGAATCATCTGAATAGAAAGTGGGATATACTTTTTCATAACTCCTATGAGATTTATTCAACTTCCTGGGGATATATACTGATTAATGGTTTCAAATCAAGCTTCTTACATCTTGGTTCATCCTGGTTTGATAAGAATCATGAAGATATTACCATATGTCCGAACAGCGTAATCTGGAATCATTGAATAGAAAGTGGGATAGCTTCTTCCTAATAACTCCTATGAGATTTATTCAACTTCCTGGTGATTCAATACTGATTAATGGTTTCAAATCAAGCTTATTACATTTAGTTCCTTCTGGTTTGATAAGAATCATGAAGATATTGCCATATGTCCGAACATGCTAATCTGGAAACATCTGAATAGAAAGTGGGATAGCGTCTTCCTCATAACTCCTATGAGATTTATTCAACTTCCTGGTGATTCAATACTGATTAATGGTTTCAAATCAAGCTTCTTACATCTTGGTTCCTTCTGGTTTGATAAGAATCATGAAAGATATTACCATATGTCCGAACATGCTAATCTGGAATCATCTGAATAGAAAGTGGGATAGCTTCTTTCTCATAACTCCTATGAGATTTATTCAACTTCCTGGTGATAATATACTGATTAATGGTTTCAAATCAAGCTTTTTACATCTTTGTTCCTTCTGGTTTGATAAGAATCATGAAGATATTACCATATGTCCGAACATGCTAATCTGGAATCATCTGAATAGAAAGTGGGATAGCTTCTTTCTCATAACTCCTATGAGATTTATTTCAACTTCCTGGGGATAATATACTGATTAATGGTTTAAAATCAAGCTTCCTTAGCTTGGTTCATCCTGGTTTGATAAGAATCATGAAGATATTACCATATGTCCGAACAGGCTAATCTGGAATCATCTGAATAGAAAGTGGGATAGCTTCTTCCTCATAACTCCTATGAGATTTATTCAACTTCCTGGTGATTCTATACTGATTAATGTTTCAAATCAAGCTTCTTATATTTTACTTCCTTCTGGTTTGATAAGAATCATGAAGATATTGCCATATGTCCGAACATGCTAATCTGGAAACATCTGAATAGAAAGTGGGATAGCTTCTTCCTCATAACTCCTTTGAGATTTATTCAACTTCCTGGTGATTCAATACTGATTAATGGTTTCAAATCAAGCTTCTTACATTTTGGTTCCTTCTGGTTTGATAAGAATCATGAAGATATTGCCATATGTCCGAACATGCTAATCTGGAATCATCTGAATAGAAAGTGGGATAGCGTCTTTCCTCATAACTCCTATGAGATTTATTCAACTTCCTGGTGATTCAATACAGATTAATGGTTTCAAATCAAGCTTATTACATTTTAGTTCCTTCTGGTTTGATAAGAATCATGAAGATAATGCCATATGTCCGAACATGTTAATCTGGAATCATCTGAATAGAAAGTGGGATAGCGTCTTCCTCATAACTCCTATGAGATTTATTCAACTTCCTGGGGATAATATACTGATTAATGGTTTCAAATCAAGCTTCTTACATCTTGGTTCATCCTGGTTTGATAAGAATCATGAAGATATTACCATATGTCCGAACATGCTAATCTGGAATCATCTGAATAGAAACTGGGATAGCTTTTTCATAACTCCTATGAGATTTATTTACACTTCCTGGGGATAATATACTGATTAATGGTTTTCAAATCAAGCTTCTTACATCTTGGTTCATCCTGGTTTGATAAGAATCATGAAGATATTACCATATGTCCGAACAGCGTAATCTGGAATCATTTGAATAGAAAGTGGGATAGCTTCTTCCTCATAACTCCTATGAGATTTATTCAACTTCCTGGTGATTCAATACTGATTAATGGTTTAATCAAGCTTATTACATTTTAGTTCCTTCTGGTTTGATAAGAATCATGAAGATAATGCCATATGTCCGAACATGCTAATCTGGAATCATCTGAATAGAAAGTGGGATAGCTTCTTCCTCATAACTCCTATGAGATTTATTCAACTTCCTGGTGATTCAATACTGATTAATGGTTTCAAATCAAGCTTCTTACATCTTGGTTCCTTCTGGTTTGATAAGAATCATGAAGATATTACCATATGTCCGAACATGCTAATCTGGAATCATCTGAATAGAAAGTGGGATAGCTTTTTTCTCATAACTCCTATGAGATTTATTCAACTTCCTGGGGATAATATACTGATTAATGGTTTCAAATCAAGCTTCTTACATCTTTGTTCCTTCTGGTTTGATAAGAATCATGAAGATATTACCATATGTCCGAACATGCTAATCTGGAATCATCTGAATAGAAAGTGGGATAGCTTTTTCCTCATAACTCCTATGAGATTTATTCAACTTCCTGGTGATTCTATACTGATTAATGGTTTAAAATCAAGCTTCTTACATCTTGTTCATCCTGGTTTGATAAGAATCATGAAGATATTACCATATGTCCGAACAGGGTAATCTGGAATCATCTGAATAGAAAGTGGGATAGCTTCTTCCTCATAACTCCTATGAGATTTATTCAAATTTCCTGGTGATTTATACTGATTAATGGTTTCAAATCAAGCTTATTACATCTTAGTTCCTTCTCTGGTTTGATAAGAATCATGAAGATATTGCCATATGTCCGAACAGGCTAATCTGGAATCATCTGAATAGAAAGTGGGATAGCTTCTTCCTCATAACTCCTATGAGATTTATTCAACTTCTGGTCATTCTATACTGATTAATGGTTTCAAATCAAGCTTCTTACATCTTGGTTTATCTCTGTTTGATAAGAATCATGAAGATATTACCATATGTCCGAACAGGGTAATCTGGAATCATCTGAATAGAAAGTGGGATAGCTTCTTCCTCATAACTCCTATGAGATTTATTCAACTTCCTGATAATATACTGATTAATGGTTTTCAAATCAAGCTTCTTACATCTTGTTCCTTCTGGTTTGATAAGAATCATGAAGATATTACCATATGTCCGAACATGCTAATGTGGAATCATCTGAATAGAAAGTGGGATAGCTTCTTCCTCATAACTCCTATGAGATTTATTCAACTTCCTGGTGATTCTATAATGATTAATGTTTTAAAATCAAGCTTCTTATATCTTGGTTCATCCTGGTTTGATAAGAATCATGAAGATATTACCATATGTCCGAACAAGCTAATCTGGAATCATTTGAATAGAAAGTGGGATAGCTTCTTCCTCATAACTTCTATGAGATTTATTCAACTTCCTGGTGATTCTATACTGATTAATGGTTTCAAATCAAGCTTCTTACATCTTGGTTCCTTCTGGTTTGATAAGAATCATGAAGATATTACCATATGTCCGAACATGCTAATCTGGAATCATCTGAATAGAAAGTGGGATAGCTTCTTCCTCATAACTCCTATGAGATTTATTCAACTTCCTGGGGATAATATACTGATTAATGGTTTCAAATCAAGCTTCTTACATCTTGGTTCATCCTGGTTTGATAAGAATCATGAAGATATTACCATATGTCCGAACATGCTAATCTGGAATCATCTGAATAGAAAGTGGGATAGTATCTTTTTCATAACTCCTATGAGATTTATTCAACTTCCTGGGGATATATACTGATTAATGGTTTCAAATCAAGCTTCTTAAATCTTGGTTCATCCTGGTTTGATAAGAATCATGAAGATATTACCATATGTCCGAACAGGCTAATCTGGAATCATCTGAATAGAAAGTGGGATAGCTTCTTCCTCATAACTCCTATGAGATTTATTCAACTTCCTGGTGATTTTATACTGATTAATGGTTTCAAATCAAGCTTCTTACATCTTGGTTCCTTCTGGTTTGATAAGAATCATGAAGATATTACCATATGTCCGAACATGCTAATCTGGAATCATCTGAATAGAAAGTGGGATAGCTTTTTTCTCATAACTCCTATGAGATTTATTCAACTTCCTGGGGATAATATACTGATTAATAGTTTCAAATCAAGCTTCTTACATCTTGGTTCATCTGGTTTGATAAGAATCATGAAGATATTACCATATGTCCGAACAGGGTAATCTGGAATCATCTGAATAGAAAGTGGGATAGCTTCTTCCTCATAACTCCTATGAGATTTATTCAACTTCCTGGTGATTCTATACTGATTAATTGTTTCAAATCAAGCTTCTTACATCTTGGTTCATCCTGGTTTGATAAGAATCATGAAGATATTACCATATGTCCGAACAGGGTAATCTGGAATCATCTGAATAGAAAGTGGGATAGCTTCTTCCTCATAACTCCTATGAGATTTATTCAACTTCCTGGTGTTTCTTATACTGATTAATGTTTCAAATCAAGCTTCTTACATCTTGGTTCATCCTGGTTTGATAAGAATCATGA
Organism: Raphanus sativus; assembly: GCF_000801105.2. Taxonomy (NCBI): domain Eukaryota; kingdom Viridiplantae; phylum Streptophyta; class Magnoliopsida; order Brassicales; family Brassicaceae; genus Raphanus; species Raphanus sativus. The sequence goes on along the minus strand of NC_079517.1, from coordinate 22,832,757 downwards.
AGATATTACCATATGTCCGAACAGGGTAATCTGGAATCATCTGAATAGAAAGTGGGATAGCTTCTTCCTCATAACTCCTATGAGATTTATTCAACTTCCTGGTGATTTATACTGATTAATGGTTTCAAATCAAGCTTCTTACATCTTGGTTCATCCTGGTTTGATAAGAATCATGAAGATATTACCATATGTCCGAACAGGGTAATCTGGAATCATCTGAATAGAAAGTGGGATAGCTTCTTCCTCATAACTCCTATGAGATTTATTCAACTTCCTGGTATTCTAATGGTTTCAAATCAAGCTTCTTACATCTTGGTTCATCCTGGTTTGATAAGAATCATGAAGATATTACCATATGTCCGAACAGGCTAATCTGGAATCATCTGAATAGAAAGTGGGATAGCTTCTTCCTCATAACTCCTATGAGATTTATTCAACTTCCTGGGGATTCTATACTGATTAATGGTTTTAAATCAAGCTTCTTACATCTTGGTTCATCCTGGTTTGATAAGAATCATGAAGATATTACCATATGTCCGAACAGGCTAATCTGGAATCATCTGAATGAAAAGTGGGATAGCTTCTTCCTCATAACTCCTATGAGATTTATTCAACTTCCTGGGGATAATATACTGATTAATGGTTTCAAATCAAGCTTCTTACATCTTGGTTCATCCTGGTTTGATAAGAATCATGAAGATATTAGCCATATGTCCGAACAGCTAATCTGGAATCATTTGAATAGAAAAGTGGGATAGCTTCTTCCTCATAACTCCTATGAGATTTATTTAACTTCCTGGGATTCTATACTGATTAATGGTTTCAAATCAAGCTTCTTACATCTTAGTTCCTTCTGGTTTGATAAGAATCATGAAGATATTGCCATATGTCCGAACATGCTAATCTGGAATCATCTGAATAGAAAGTGGGATAGCTTCTTCCTCATAACTCCTATGAGGTTTATTCAACTTCTGGTCTTTCTATAACTGATTAATGGTTTTTTCACCACTGATTAATGGTTCAAATCAAGCTTTTTACATCTTTGGTTCATCCTGGTTTGATAAGAATCATGAAGATATTACCATATGTCCGAACAGGGTAATCTGGAATCATCTGAATAGAAAGTGGGATAGCTTCTTCCTCATAACTCCTATGAGATTTATTCAACTTCCTGGTGATTATATACTGATTAATGTTTCAAATCAAACTTCTTACATCTTGGTTCATCCTGGTTTGATAAGAATCATGAAGATATTACCATATGTCCGAACAGGGTAATCTGGAATCATCTGAATAGAAAGTGGGATAGCTTCTTCCTCATAACTCCTATGAGATTTATTCAACTTCCTTTGATTCTATACTGATTAATGGTTTCAAATCAAGCTTCTTACATCTTGGTTCCTTCTGGTTTGATAAGAATCATGAAGATATTGCCATATGTCCGAACAGGCTAATCTGGAATCATCTGAATAGAAAGTGGGATAGCTTCTTCCTCATAACTCCTATGAGATTTATTCAACTTCCTGGTGATTCTGCACTGATTAATGGTTTCAAATCAAGCTTCTTACATCTTGGTTCATCCTGGTTTTATAAGAATCATGAAGATATTTACCATATGTCCGAACAGGGTAATCTGGAATCATTTGAATAGAAAGTGGGATAGCTTCTTCCTCATAACTCCTATGAGATTATTCAACTTCCTGGGGATAATATACTGATTAATGGTTTCAAATCAAGCTTCTTACATCTTGGTTCATCCTGGTTTGATAAGAATCATGAAGATATTCCCATATGTCCGAACATGCTAATCTGGAATCATCTGAATAGAAAGTGGGATAGCTTCTTTCTCATAACTCCTATGAGATTTATTCATCTTCCTGGGGATAATATACTGATTAATGGTTTCAAATCAAGCTTCTTATATCTTGGTTCATCCTGATTTGATAAGAATCATGAAGATATTACCATATGTCCGAACATACTAATCTGGAATCATCTGAATAGAAAGTGGGATAGCTTCTTCCTCATAACTCCTATGAGATTTATTTAACTTCCTGGTTATTCTATACTGATTAATGGTTTCAAATCAAGCTTCTTACATCTTGGTTCATTCCTGGTTTGATAAGAATCATGAAGATATT